>NC_091342.1:18733565-18753565 GCF_038502225.1 Cherax quadricarinatus
GTGGTGTGGGTTTACATGTGTGTTGGTTCTAGTATTGTTGTGATGTGAGTTTACTTGTGTGTTGGTTCTAGTGCTGTTGTGGTGTGGGTTTAGCTGTGTGTTGGTTCTAGTATTGTTGTGATGTGGGTTTACTTGTGTGTTGGTTCTAGTATTGTTGTGGTGTGGGTTTACCTGTGTGATGGTTCTAGTATTGTTGTGATGTGGGTTTACTTGTGTGATGGTTCTAGTATTGTTGTGGTGTGGGTTTACCTGTGTGATGGTTCTAGTATTGTTGTGATGTGGGTTTACCTGTGTGTTGGTTCTAGTGTTGTTGTGGTGTGGGTTTACATGTGTGTTGGGTCTAGTGTTGTTGTGGTGTGGGTTTACATGTGTGTTGGGTCTAGTGTTGTTGTGGTGTGGGTTTACATGTGTGTTGGGTCTAGTGTTGTTGTGGTGTGGGTTTACATGTGTGTTGGTTCTAGTATTGTTTTGATGTGGGTTTACCTGTGTGTTGGTTCTAGTGCTGTTGTGATGTGGGTTTACCTGTGTGTTGGTTCTAGTGTAGCGTAAATTCGTGTAATGTAGGTCACCATAAGAGAGATATATGATATGTGTTGTTTCAGTAGATTTCCTCATTCACTTTCTTGTTCATTTCACTTTCTTTGTAACTTGTGGTGAATGTGGAGCACAGTTGAACTAAACATTACTTAGACCTTGCTTACGTCATGGGTTATACAATTTCCAGGCTGCCTGTAGGGACATCGGGGAACTTTTAGGACAATCATTCATAGCTATGTCACTGATGTGGGTTGTTTTACCTTGGTGTGAGAATATTTATTGTGTCGTGTGTAGTCTTTATGTTCATAGTTTTGTGTTTATTTCACACCAACCGTCTCCTATGAAAGTAGAGTGATCCTTGAGAAGTTAGCAGCACTTCCTAGCTAACCGGTTTCTCTGAAACCCTTGATAAATGTTACTTTTTTCTCACTCTAACAGAAAGTCAAGATATAAAAACTGCTTGTCTGTGCTTATTCCTATCTAACACTCTCACATTAACAAGCTTTTGGATGTTAAGGCCTGTGGAATGATCTATTCCCTTCTTGGCCATCCTATTCTGCTTCATCCTCTCTAAATTCCCAGATCACCTCAACAGCTCTTCAGGAATCTGAATTATACTATTGGTAATCCCACACCATCCTCTAATTTTCAAAATCTCTGCATAATAGTCGCACCACATATATTTCTTAATTATTGCCTCTCTGCTGCCTCCAGCCTCTTCCTCGCTGGAACATTTAAAGCCTATGTCTCATACCCATAAAAACTGTTGACCTGAGCAGATGAACTTATTTCTTTCCACGGATACCTCAGCACTCCACCCATCTTTCACCCCCCTCTTCTATACACTACATTACACACACACACACACACATCACTAACATTGCAACAGGCAACATAATTTGCAAGACACCATAACCACACAGCTGCTATCTTGCTCTATAAGTCACATTCTTCTGCTTCTCCCTTGTTACCCCATTAACATCCTATCTATCTGATGCTCGTTTACCTTAGCAACAGACAACCCACTGTTAGATAGAGAGTTACAATACGGGCTATCTCAGACGAATGACTCTTCACGTATACCAAAACTGTACCATATGGTAATTGCTTATGTTTGCAACATACCTGCATTTATAACAATTGATTTTGAGGGGCCCCGAGAAGATTGTATGAAGCAGGTCCATGGCTGAGCGAAATACAATCGAATCAAGCTTCATAAAAACTAATATTGATTGTCATATGAATATAAGTTCCGAGTTATATATATATTAGATTCATTTATAATGAATAGGATTTGTGAGAATTTTAAATTATGCCTGACATGTCACTCGTAAATTTTCACTTGACATGTGACATGACTATATCTTCGCTACACTCCCACGCTCAGTCAGTAGGGTCGTATGTGAGGTCATATCTCAGCTCTATAAGTCTTCTGTTGTCCCATTACTTTTACTGTTCCTTGATAATGTGAGAAATCACGAGAGTACTTTTCAGGAGTGAATTTAACTATTTTTTCACTGTGGTTATTATATACTATATATATACATATATATATATATATATATATATATATATATATATATATATATATATATATGTGTGTGTGTGTGTGTGTGTGTGTGTGTGTGTGTGTGTGTGTGTGTGTGTGTGTGTGTGTGTGTGTGTGTTTGTGTGTGTGTGTGTGTGTTTTAGGTATCTCCTTCAACTTTTCGTTTTTTTTTCGTTCATCAGACGAGAAGGCCTCATCGGATTCGCTTCACATTGTCACCACTAGTGTACGGTAACTAGGGCAAAATTCTTGGAATAATGGACTGTTGTACCTTATTAAGCCCTCTGTAGCAAAGCTTCAGACGTTAAAAATGGTTCTTGTTAATTCAGCGACGGCGGAGAGTGAAATTCCAGTGTGCAGATAAACATCTGTCAGTTTTAATTCTAGAGCCTTCCTGAAGAGAAGACCTGCCCACACACTTACAATCTTCATGTAACTGTGATCATTAGAATAAGAGAAGTGGATGGCGATGGTATTAGTTTCAGCATTTTGATCTGTAGTTACTCGCACAGGTATTGTTTCTTATGTAACAATGGGAAATTGTTATTTCATTTTAATCACGTTAAACGTACTTGAGTCTGCGTCTTCCGAATGGCTTCTGACTGACAGGATAGTACTCGTCATGTTTATCTTAGGTTAAAGGATACATGTGCAGCTAATGCAGCATTTTCATTGTGGCAACGTTTCGCTTTCCAGGAGCTTTATTAAGCTCCTGTTGAGTCACAATAAAAATGTCGCAGTAGTTGCACTTGCGTCCTTTTACCTTACATACTGTCGGTAATTCTACCAACATTATTGCAGTTTGTCGTTAATTTAGATTGTGTAAAGGCAGATTTGTCAATGCACAAAATTAGTTTATAGAACTTGAAATCGTTGGAGTCCTTGTGATACCTGGAGAATTCTTTTTTCTGGTCAGCTTTAATGTTTCACTTCTAAATAATGAAACAGAATGTTACAGGAATGCTATTAGAAGCCTGAGTAGATCTATAATCATGATGATATATTGTAGATATACGTTTATGGAGCAACTTGCAGTGTGAACAGACTGACTGATGTTGTAGTGGCCAGGCTTAGGCTTTTGTACAAGTACTTCTGGCAGTCTGGGAGACACACAGATGATGATCAAACCAAATGCAAAGTATGTGACCAGCCGTATGGTCACTATCTTGAACTCTGTGAGGTTAATTGTCCACTTATTGAGGAAGATAGACAGTGTAATAACCTACGTGACATGTCAGAATATATTATTAATGAAAGTAAGATACCAGACATATTGAGCAAATTTCTTAAATTTGCATGTAACAGATAAGTGAACTGTAGATATAAATCCAGATGTTCTCCTGTTAACCCTTTTGGGGTCTAGTTCCTAGGCCTTTTGTGTATCCATATTCTCTTCCGCTACTCTCCACAGGATGGATATGGGGTGCACAATAAACTAGCCACTTCGGTGGCAAAATATAAAAATCTAATCACTTCTAGTGTGTCCTCCAGAAAGCAAGGTTTGTCTTGTAATTGGGATGCATAAGTTCCAATTTACCACTCTTGTTTAAGGAAGTGCTTAAGTCGAATATTTGTTTTTCATTATTTATCGTTCTATTTCATTAATTTTTTTTCTAGAATCGTCGTACATGACTTATTGTTGGATGTAATGGAAATAGGATTTGGCAGCCAGCCAGTGTTTTGGTCACTACCTACTGATAAAACAATACTAAACCGATTTTACTGCAATAAGTAAACTATTCCTTGTCTTTTAGGCTTCAAAATATTAACACTGATGCATTGCCTAAGATGAATGACGCCTTACAAGTTTACACTGTTTGGGTTCATATATGAAATTTTATTGAAATTGTTAAAAACTTAGACTGGTTGGATTCAGAGCAGTTACTTGAGAATGTCTCTCTTGATAATCTTCAGTTTTCGGTGTTGCTTGGCTTCATTAAGAGAATACTTAGGCAGTTTTAAATTGCCTCTTTCATTAAATACATTGGTTTCTGTGTAATAACTGGAGAATTGGAAGTAGTTTGGTATTGCATTCAGGCAGTGAAAGTACCAGTTTGTGGACGCCACATAACTTAATAATACAACTTCTGAGCGGCTTCAAATTTAATATGCCGGTGTATTTTAGGATATCAGTCTATCTGAGATAACAAGGTAATGCCTCTTCAGTTTGGCTTCAAAGCCGGTGTTTCTTAGTGGAAAGTTTGAATTAATTTTCGACTGTGTATGTCCTAAGTTGTCATTTTTATTGGGGAAAAAAAATTGGATATTGGTTTCCATGTGATAACTTGTGAATGACTCTTCTGACTGGCTTCAGATCCTCAATGCTAATATTTAACTGCATTAGAAACTTACGCCGCACTCTGTACTAACGCTATGGCTTGCAGGGGGCTGGGGTTTTGTAATACGGGAATACCTTTCATGGATCGCACAGCGACCGAAATGTATCTAGTTTGCTTTTTTTTTTGCGGGTAATACATACATGATCCCTTCAGCCAGCTTGCTTGTATACACAACATCATCCCTTGTATAGTACGGGCGGCCTACAGTTCTGTGTCAGTGGGCGGAGCTTCCCCCATCTACAGCCAATCATCCCACCGCATCGACCTGTGCTGGCCAATAACAGCCATGTTTACGTTTGACGGGCCAATCACAGACGAGAATCTTCCGTAACTTCGTGGTGATGCTCATTCAGATATCACCAGATGTGGTTAGCAGTGGTAATATCGTCATCCGGCTGTTTTAGCTTACTTTGTTATAAATTTGGACCATGGGGCAGGAACGTAGACTATATGAGTGGAGAGCTGTTTGTAATATACACACGTCAGGTGACGAATTTTCCAGCTGTCTGCCTCGAGACAAGATAAGTGGAGAACCAGCTGGGTTATCATTACCATCACTATTATATTCTCCACCACCATCAGATGGAGTAATAAAGATAACTCTAACCTCATGCATTATTCTGGGGGAAAACAGAGGGAGTGAGAGGGAGAGAGAGAGAGAGAGAGAGTAGGAATAGGAGAGAGAAAGAGACTAAGGGGTAGGAATGAGAGGAAGAAGGGAGGGAGTAGGAATAAGAGAGAGAGAAACTGAGGAATAGGAAAAGAAGAAAGGAAGAGACTGGGGGTAGAAATGAGAGAGAGGAAAAAGAGAGGTAGTAAGACTAAGAGACAGAGAGAGAGAGAGAGAGAGAGAGAAGGGAGAAGGAATGAGCCAGTTCTGTAAAGAGCGCCAGTTAATTTACAAGATAAGCATACACCGAGGTAAATAACATTAATATTAACATAAGACAATCAATTATACCTTACAAATTATTATTATTGCGCATTATCAATTCCTCCTAGCATAAAACCACATTTAAATTTTAATAAGCCCATGTGCCTCTCTTAAAAATGCCAGCCAATAGGCAAGCAGCACCCCGTGTGGGCTAATAGACGTATTAAGCCGTCCAGAGATAGCATCAGACTCTACATAATTCATAAGTTCCTGAAATACGAGCATCGCGGAGATGGCATTAAAGAATTGGAATTGCACAACATGACTGGCTTGTCTCTGCCCAGTATGACAACACCTGAAGTCTGCTAGTTTATAAACTATTAAGATAATATTGGGACATTCAGTGTGGGTTGTGAAACAAATAGGATTTCTCTCTCTCTCTCTCTCTCTCTCTCTCTCTCTCTCTCTCTCTCGTTTAATGTTAGAAAGTTAGAGAAATTTGAGCAAATATATATATATATATATATATATATATATATATATATATATATATATATATATATATATATATATATATATATATATATATATATATATATATATATATAATGTAATGTCAACATGGTTGTTTAATATATTTATAGATGGGGTTGTAAAAGAAGTAAATGCTAGGGTGTTCGGGAGAGGGGTGGGATTAAATTATGGGGAATCAAATTCAAAATGGGAATTGACACAGTTACTTTTTGCTGATGATACTGTGCTTATGGGAGATTCTAAAGAAAAATTGCAAAGGTTAGTGGATGAGTTTGAGAATGTGTGTAAAGGTAGAAAGTTGAAAGTGAACATAGAAAAGAGTAAGGTGATGAGGGTATCAAATGATTTAGATAAAGAAAAATTGGATATCAAATTGGGGAGGAGGAGTATGGAAGAAGTGAATGTTTTCAGATACTTGGGAGTTGACGTGTCGGCGGATGGATTTATGAAGGATGAGGTTAATCATAGAATTGATGAGGGAAAAAAGGTGAGTGGTGCGTTGAGGTATATGTGGAGTCAAAAAACGTTATCTATGGAGGCAAAGAAGGGAATGTATGAAAGTATAGTAGTACCAACACTCTTATATGGATGTGAAGCTTGGGTGGTAAATGCAGCAGCGAGGAGACGGTTGGAGGCAGTGGAGATGTCCTGTCTAAGGGCAATGTGTGGTGTAAATATTATGCAGAAAATTCGGAGTGTGGAAATTAGGAGAAGGTGTGGAGTTAATAAAAGCATTAGTCAGAGGGCAGAAGAGGGGTTGTTGAGGTGGTTTGGTCATTTAGAGAGAATGGATCAAAGTAGAATGACATGGAAAGCATATAAATCTATAGGGGAAGGAAAGAGGGGTAGGGGTCGTCCTCGAAAGGGTTGGAAAGAGGGGGTAAAGGAGGTTTTGTGAGCGAGGGGCTTGGATTTCCAGCAAGCGTGCATGAGCGTGTTAGATAGGAGTGAATGGAGGCGAATGATGCTTGGGACCTGACGATCTGTTGGAGTGTGAGCAGGGTAATATTTAGTGAAGGGATTCAGGGAAACCGGTTATTTTCATATAGTCGGACTTGAGTCCTGGAAATGGGAAGTACAATGCCTGCACTTTAAAGGAGGGGTTTGGGATATTGGCAGTTTGAAGGGATATGTTGTGTATCTTTATACGTATATGCTTCTAAACTGTTGTATTCTGAGCACCTCTGCAAAAGCAGTGATAATGTGTGAGTGTGGTGAAAGTGTTGAATGATGATGAAAGTATTTTCTTTTTGGGGATTTTCTTTCTTTTTTGGGTCACCCTGCCTCGGTGGAAGACGACCGAATTGTTGTAATATATATATATATATATATATATATATATATATATATATATATATATATATATATATATATATATATATATATATATATATATATATATAATATATATATAATATATATTCACACACACATATAGAGTGCCTGCACTCTGAAGGAGGGGTGTTAATGTTGCAGTTTAAAAACTGTAGTGTAAAGCACCCTTCTGGCAAGACAGTGATGGAGTGAATGATGGTGAAAGTTTTTCTTTTTCGGGCCACCCTGCCTTGGTGGGAATCGGCCAGTGTGATAATAAATAAATAAATATATATATATATATATATATATATATATATATATATATATATATATATATATATATATATATATATATATATATATATATATATATATATATATATATATATATATATATATATATATATATATATATATATATATATATATATATATATCATTTTAGCACCAACGATACAGTGGATGAGATGCCAGTACTTAAACTGTGATATACCTACACTTATACTGTTGTGAGATACCTGTTCTTATACTGTCTGACATACCAGTACTTATTCTGTGTGAGATACCAGTACTTATACTGTCTAACATACCAGCACTTATACTGTGTGTAATATACCAGCACTTATACTGTGTGAGATTCCAGCGCTTACACTATGTCTGAGATACCAGCACTTATACTGTGTGGAAGATACCAGCACTTATACTGTGTAGGAGATACCAGCACTTACACTGTGTGAAAGATACCGGCACTTAAACTGTGTGAGAGATACCGGCACTTATACTGTGTGAGAGATACCAGCACTTATACTGTGTGAGAGATACCAGCACTTATACTGTGTGAGAGATACCGGCACTTATGCTGTGTGAGAGATACCGGCACTTATACTGTGTGAGAGATACTAGCACTTATACTGTGTGAGAGATACCTGCACTTATACTGTGTGAGAGATACCGGCACTTATACTGTGTGAGAGATACCAGCACTTATACTGTGTGAGAGATACCTGCACTTATACTGTGTGAGAGATACCGGCACTTATACTGTGTGAGAGATACCTGCACTTATACTGTGTGAGAGATACCGGCACTTATACTGTGTGAGAGATACCCGCACTTATACTGTGTTAGAGATACCGGCACTTATACTGTGTGAGAGATACCCGCACTTATACTGTGTTAGAGATACCGGCACTTATACTGTGTGAGAGATACCCGCACTTATACTGTGTGAGAGATACCGGCACTTATACTGTGTGAGAGATACTAGCACTTATACTGTGTGAGAGATACCTGCACTTATACTGTGTGAGAGATACCGGCACTTATACTGTGTGAGAGATACCTGCACTTATACTGTGTGAGAGATACCGGCACTTATACTGTGTGAGAGATACCCGCACTTATACTGTGTTAGAGATACCGGCACTTATACTGTGTGAGAGATACCGGCACTTATACTGTGTGAGAGATACCTGCACTTATACTGTGTGAGAGATACCGGCACTTATACTGTGTGAGAGATACCTGCACTTATACTGTGTGAGAGATACCCGCACTTATACTGTGTGAGAGATACCGGCACTTATACTGTGTGAGAGATACTAGCACTTATACTGTGTGAGAGATACCTGCACTTACACTGTGTGAGAGATACCGGCACTTATACTGTGTGAGAGATACCTGCACTTATACTGTGTGAGAGATACCGGCACTTATACTGTGTGAGAGATACCGGCACTTATACTGTGTGAGAGATACCGGCACTTATACTGTGTGAGAGATACCGGCACTTATACTGTGTGAGAGATACCTGCACTTATACTGTGTGAGAGATACCGGCACTTATACTGTGTGAGAGATATCGGCACTTATACTGTGTGAGAGATACCAGCACTTATACTGTGTGAGAGATACCTGCACTTATACTGTGTGAGAGATACCTGCACTTATACTGTGTGAGAGATACCAGCACTTATACTGTGTGAGAGATACCAGCACTTATACTGTGTGAGAGATACCTGCACTTATACTGTGTGAGAGATACCGGCACTTATACTGTGTGAGAGATACTAGCACTTATACTGTGTGAGAGATACCGGCACTTATACTGTGTGAGAGATACCAGCACTTATACTGTGTGAGAGATACCTGCACTTATACTGTGTGAGAGATACCAGCACTTATACTGTGTGAGAGATACCTGCACTTATACTGTGTGAGAGATACCGGCACTTATACTGTGTGAGAGATACCGGCACTTATACTGTGTGAGAGATACCAGCACTTATACTGTGTGAGAGATACCAGCACTTATACTGTGTGAGAGATACCGGCACTTATACTGTGTGAGAGATACCAGCACTTATACTGTGTGAGAGATACCAGCACTTATACTGTGTGAGAGATACCAGCACTTATACTGTGTGAGAGATACCAGCACTTATACTGTGTGAGAGATACCGGCACTTATACTGTGTGAGAGATACCGGCACTTATACTGTGTGAGAGATACCGGCACTTATACTGTGTGAGAGATACCAGCACTTATACTGTGTGAGAGATACCAGCACTTATACTGTGTGAGAGATACCAGCACTTATGCTGTGTGAGAGATACCTGCACTTATACTGTGTGAGAGATACCGGCACTTATACTGTGTGAGAGATACCCGCACTTATACTGTGTGAGAGATACCAGCACTTATACTGTGTGAGAGATACCGGCACTTATACTGTGTGAGAGATACCAGCACTTATACTGTGTGAGAGATACCGGCACTTATACTGTGTGAGAGATACCAGCACTTATACTGTGTGAGAGATACCCGCACTTATACTGTGTGAGAGATACTAGCACTTATACTGTGTGAGAGATACCGGCACTTATACTGTGTGAGAGATACCTGCACTTATACTGTGTGAGAGATACCAGCACTTATACTGTGTGAGAGATACCAGCACTTATACTGTGTGAGAGATACCCGCACTTATACTGTGTGAGAGATACTAGCACTTATACTGTGTGAGAGATACCGGCACTTATACTGTGTGAGAGATACCTGCACTTATACTGTGTGAGAGATACCAGCACTTATACTGTGTGAGAGATACCAGCACTTATACTGTGTGAGAGATACCAGCACTTATACTGTGTGAGAGATACCGGCACTTATACTGTGTGAGAGATACCGGCACTTATACTGTGTGAGAGATACCGGCACTTATACTGTGTGAGAGATACCTGCACTTATACTGTGTGAGAGATACCAGCACTTATACTGTGTGAGAGATACCAGCACTTATACTGTGTGAGAGATACCCGCACTTATACTGTGTGAGAGATACCAGCACTTATACTGTGTGAGAGATACCAGCACTTATACTGTGTGAGAGATACCCGCACTTATACTGTGTGAGAGATACCAGCACTTATACTGTGTGAGAGATACCGGCACTTATACTGTGTGAGAGATACCTGCACTTATACTGTGTGAGAGATACCGGCACTTATACTGTGTGAGAGATACCAGCACTTATACTGTGTGAGAGATACCCGCACTTATACTGTGTGAGAGATACCAGCACTTATACTGTGTATGACGTATTTGCTCTGAAGTTTAAAGTTGTTCATATAGAGTGTTGGTTTTTCATGTGAAGTGTTGGTGTAACTGTTCATGTGAAGTGTTGGTCTGGTTATTAATATGAAGTGTGTGGTTTTTCATCCGAAGTGTTGATCTGGTTGTTCATGTGAAGTGTTGGTTTGGTCGTTCATGCGAAGTGTTGGTCTGGTTGTTCATGTGAAGTGTTGGTCTGGTTGTTCATGCGAAGTGTTGGTCTGGTTGTTCATGCGAAGTGTTGGTCTGGTTGTTCATGCGAAGTGTTGGTCTGGTTGTTCATGCGAAGTGTTGGTCTGGTTGTTCATGCGAAGTGTTGGTCTGGTTGTTCATGTGAAGTGTTGGTTTCGTTGTTTATGCGAAGTGTTGGTCTGGTTGTTCATTTGAAGTGTTGGTCTGGTTGTTCATGTGAAGTGTTGGTCTGGTTATTCATATGAAGTGTGTGGTTTTTCATCCGAAGTGTTCATCTGGTTGTTCATGTGAAGTGTTGGTTTGGTTGTTCATTTGAAGTGTTGGTCTGGTTATTCATATGAAGTGTGTGGTTTTTCATCCGACGTGTTCATCTGGTTGTTCATGTGAAGTGTTGGTTTGGTTGTTCATGCGAAGTGTTGGTCTGGTTGTTCATGTGAAGTGTTGGTCTGGTTTTTCATGTGAAGTGTTGGTCTGGTTGTTCATGTGAAGTGTTGGTTTGGTTGTTCATGTGAAGTGTTGGTTTGGTTGTTCATGTGAAGTGTTGGTTTGGTTGTTCATGTGAAGTGTTGGTCTGGTTGTTCATGTGAAGTGTTGGTCTGGTTTTTCATGTGAAGTGTTGGTCTGGTTATTCATGCGAAGTGTTGGTTTGGTTGTTCATGTGAAGTGTTGGTTTGGTTGTTCATGTGAAGTGTTGGTTTGGTTGTTCATTTGAAGTGTTAGTCTGGTTGTTCATGTGATATGCGAGTCTGGTTGTTCATGTGATATGCGAGTCTGGTTGTTCATGTGAAGTGTATGGTTGTTTATGTGAAGTATTGGTCTGGTTGTGCATGTGAAGTATAGGCATCAGTAATCTTATTAGGTCCTTCATGCAGGTCTGTCATGGTCACTGGGATTGTGGGTATAGCTTGCAATAGCACGGGTATATATTACGTAATAATAATTGAATTATATTAACATAATTGATAGATTGAGGGGCATCATGTAAACATGCCAGCCACACTGAATGTCAACACTGGGTAAAACCAATTTGGAAAAAAAAATCTATTCGTTAATGATGGCATGTAAGTTTATTAGGTCTGAATGACGTACTGGGCATTATAGTGAAGGACAGAAACATGTTTCAGAATATGCTTTCATTGGGCCAACGTTTCGCTTTATTAAGATTTATACAGAGCTAAAGATTTTCACAATAAAAGCTTGCTCTGCATCTTGCAACTTTTATTCACAATTTAATGTTAGCAGGGGAGAAAACATTGAGATGATGTATCCAATGCTTTCAAAAAAAATTGTCTTTCTCCTGCGCACAAGAGAAAAATATATAAATATCAATACATATTCGAACCATCTATCTTTAATACTGCTAAATTATCCCCAAATGTACTCCCTATACCGTATTATTAACTCCCAAATCCATTCATACAAACTCCTCATTCCATATATTCCACCCACACCGTCGCCACCCTCAGTGATACATAAACTGACGTGCCCTCATATATTTTTGACAAATATCATAGTTCATAACCTGAGGCAGAGGGACCAAACCAATCTTAAACTTTAAGAACACGCTGACATCCCCAAGGGTGAACTATAAACTAGTGTTACATTACTCTGGGCTTCAAAACTCTGGGACAATTCATGTTCCTTCATCACAAGAGATCATGCAAATACCTGAGATGATTCGTTCCGGGTGGTAAATGACCAGTTTGTGATTAATAGTGTTACATTATTTATCTGAAAATTATTTAAATGTTTTGTACCACCCTTGTATATATATATATATATATATATATATATATATATATATATATATATATATATATATATATATATATATATATATATATATATGTGTATATATATATATATATATATATATATATATATATATATATATATATATATATATATATATATATATATATTACAGTCTCGTTCTGAAAGCCCTAATGTTACCTCTCTAAACTCCTGTTGGGTTCTTGTCTTACAGGGGTGATACTCGCAGACTCCATTGCCACACAATTTCTAGAAACACAATAACCACATTTCATGACTACACCCCTAGCAGTGATATGCCTCCACACTTTCTGACCACACCCTTTAATAACACCCCCTTAACTAGTCGACACGCACTTATCCTGACAGCCCTCTTCCCTTAATATATGCGTTTTGATTACGCTCCAGCTTGCCATACCTACTGACCACACCAGTTGCTCGTATCTGCATACCAGCTGACCACACCACCTGAAACTAGCTGACTACACCTCGTAAATAACAATAACATTACTTCACAAACACATCTCTCCTGGCATTGTCTCTCAGTTTATCTTCCTATTTCTATCTTCTTCCTGTGTTCATTTTTTTTTGTTATTTTCTGCTGTCTGCACCATTATTCCTTTTTTACAGCTAGGCTGTATAGCTGTCTTACAGTCAGGCTGTATAGCTCTCACACAGTCAGGCTGCATAGCTCTCACACAGACTGTATAGCTCTCTTAAAGTCAGGCTGTATAGCTCTCACACAGTCAGGCTGTATAGCTCTCTTACAGTCAGGCTGTATAGCTCTCACACAGTCAGGCTGTATAGCTCTCACACAGGCTGTATAGCTCTCTTACAGTCAGGCTGTATAGCTCTCACACAGTCAGGCTGTATAGCTCTCACACAGTCAGGCTGTATAGCTCTCACACAGTCAGGCTGTATAGCTCTCTTACAGTCAGGCTGTATAGCTCTCACACAGTCAGGCTGTATAGCTCTCACACAGTCAGGCTGTATAGCTCTCTTACAGTCAGGCTGTATAGCTCTCACACAGGCTGCATAGCTCTCACACAGTCAGGCTGTATAGCTCTCACACAGTCAGGCTGTATAGCTCTCACACAGGCTGTATAGCTCTCACACAGTCAGGCTGTATAGCTCTCACACAGGCTGTATATATCTCACAGTCAGGCTGTATAGCTCTCACACAGTCAGGCTGTATAGCTCTCACACAGCCAGGATGTATAGCTCTCACACAGGCTGTATAGCTCTCACACAGCCAGGCTGTATGGCTCTCACACAGGCTGTGTAGCTCTCACACAGTCAGGCTGTATAGCTCTCACACAGTCAGGCTGTATAGCTCTCACACAGTCAGGCTGTGTAGCTCTCACACAGTCAGGCTGTATAGCTCTCACACAGTCAGGCTGTATAGCTCTCACACAGTCAGGCTGTATAGCTCTCACACAGTCAAGCGATATAGCTCTCTCACAGCCAGGCTGTACAACTCTCACACAGCCAGGCTGTACAACTCTCACACATCCAGGCTGTATAGCTCTCAAACAGTCAAGCTATTTAGCTCTCACACAGCCAGGCTGTATAGCTCTCACACAGCCAGGCTGAACAGCCCTCACACAGTCAGGCTGTATAGCTCTCACACAGCCAGGCTGTACAGCTCTCACACAGCCAGGCTGTACAGCTCTCACACAGCCAGGCTGTACAGCTCTCACACAGCCAGGCTGTACAGCTCTCACACAGCCAGGCTGTACAGCTCTCACACAGCCAGGCTGTATAGCTCTCACACAGTCAAGCTATATAGCTCTCACACAGCCAGGCTGTATAGCTCTCACACAGTCAAGCTATTTAGCTCTCACACAGCCAGGCTGTATAGCTCTCACACAGCCAGGCTGTACAGCTCTCACACAGCCAGGCTGTACAGCTCTCACACAGCCAGGCTGTACAGCTCTCACACAGCCAGGCTGTACAGCTCTCACACAGTCAAGCTATGTAGCTCCCACACAGTCAGGGCCAGGTTCGATCACCCGCCCATTCTTGTTTATTCATTGACAGTCGTTCTTACAACATACAGTGTGTTTATAGACGGCATGACTTTGAGTGCTGTAGGATAGATTTATTGCTCAACCTTTTGGGGCTGTGGGTCACAGATTCTGACAGCTGACGGAAACATGAACAGACATTCTGCTTCCGGGTTCTTCCTGTTGAAAGTCTCGTAGCTCAGTGGTAAGCGCTCGACCTCCTACACACCATGACCACGGTTCAGTCCTCCGTCCATTCTTCTCTTTATTCATTATATATCTATATCTATCAGTCTATCTATCTATCTACATATATATATATATATATATATATATATATATATATATATATATATATATATATATATATATATATATATATATATATATATATATATATATATATATATATATATATATATATATATATATATATATATATATGCAAAACAACCATTGTTCCTTGATAATGTGAGTAGTCACGAAAGCGCTTGGAATTTCTCTATTCTTTCACAGAGGTTGTTTTGCATATTCTGAAATCACCTGTTTACTGTGATCTTATTGCATATATATATATATATATATATATATATATATATATATATATATATATATATATGTGTGTGTGTGTGTGTGTGTGTGTGTGTGTGTGTGTGTGTGTGTGTGTGTGTGTGTGTGTGTATGGTTGTTCATGTGAAGTGTTGATCTCGTTCATGTGAGGTGTTGGTCTGGCTGTTCATGTGAAGTGTCGAAATATATATATATATTTATATATATATATATATATATATATATATATATATATATATATATATATATATATATATATATATGCAAAACAAATACTGTGAAAGACTAGAGAAATTCCAAGCGCTTTCGTGAATACTCACATTATCAAGGAACTATGAAAGTAAAGCATCCAAGGAAGGTATATAAGGGGTCTGGCCAACACCTCACTATCAGATCCCACAACAGTTAAACACCTGACGCGCGCCGGCCCAACTGGACAGGTCCTTCGCACAACCCACCAACAAACTATTCTACCCAAGAAAATTTTAAAAATTATTATTTGTCCAGTGTATTATTAAATTCTTCCCAAATTCTATTAACTATAAATGGATCTAATTTATATAAACCAAAGGAAATATTCATATTATTGTCAAAACTGCCTTTTATGAAACAAGATTCAATTATATTCCTGTCGACCAGGGACTTGCTTGATACTACTTTCTCAACTTTTTGAAAATCAATTGGATGGTTAAAATCTCTTACATGAATAAATAGAGCATTGGAATCTTGTCCAGTTCTAATGCTATATTTATGTTGTTTTAATCTTAGTTCGAGATTTTTACCAATTTGACAGTAATAAACTTTATCGCAAATTTTGCAAGGAATCTTATAGACACATCCATCAGCATTTTGGGGGGAATTCTTTATCAAAAGTTTTTTTACTGTATCAAGATTTTTTAATACAAACTTTAATATTAAAAGTCTTAAGAAGAGAAGGCATATCAACCAAGTTTTCATGGTAAGGGAGAACCAACATATTTTTTGTTGAATAAGGCTAGTTGTCCCTTTTTGGATTGTAAAAAGTATTTCTAGCAACTTTAAAAGATTTATCAATTACATTCCTTGGGTATTTTAAATCATTACCTATTTCATAAATTTTGGATATTTCCTCATCTATGAACTCAGGACTACAAATTCGTAAAGCTATCAAAAACATTGATGAGAAAACAGACAGTTTGACTCTATCTTGATGCGAGGAATAATAGTGGACATAGGAACAGTTATTTGTAGGTTTTCTGTAAATTTTAAATTTGAATTCATTATTACCCTTAATAATTATAACATCTAGAAAAGGCAATGAGTTATTTTCTTCAAACTCAACAGTAAAGTTTATAGAATGGGCTAAGCTATTTAATTTTCCAAGGAAATGGTGTATATCTACATTTTTGGGCATAAGACACAAAATATCATCAACATATCTGAACCATTTAGCTCTATTAGGGAGGATTGTGTTAAGCAACCTTGTTTCAAAAAAATCCATGTATAGGTTACTAAGAACAGGTGAAAGAGGATTTCCCATTGCCATACCAAACTTCTGAGTGTAAAACTTATCATTAAATACAAATTTTGCATCAACAATGCAAAGTTTAATAAGTTTAATGTTAGTAGGAACTGGCAATGGTAAATCATAGTTAACGAGTTCTTCAGATAAGAAACTTAATAAATCCTCAACAGGAACTTTCGTAAAAAAGGAAGTAACATCAAAACTAATAATTCAAATTTAAAATTTACAGAAAACCTACAAATAACTGTTCCTATGTCCACTATTATTCTTTGCATCAAGATAGAGTCAAACTGTCTGTTTAGACTGTTAGAATGTTGGTGGGTTGTGCAAAGGACCTGTCCAGTTGGGCCGGCGCGCGTCAGGTGTTTAACTTTTGTGGGATCTGATAGTGAGGTGTTGGCCAGACCCCTTATGTACCTTCCTTGGATGCTTTACTTTCATAGTTCCTTGATAATGTGAGTAGTCACGAAAGCGCTTGGAATTTCTCTAGTCTTTCACAGTGGTTGTTTTGCATATTCTGAAATCACCTGTTTACTGTGATCTTATTGCATATATATATATATATATATATATATATATATATATATATATATATATATTTTTATATATATATGTATATATATATATATGTATATATATGTCGTGCCGAATAGGCAGAATTTGCGATCTTGGCTTAAATAGCAACGCTCATCTTGCCATACAGGACAAGTGAAAATTTGTGTATGCAATAATTTCGCCAAAATCATTCTGAACCTAACGAAAAAAATATATTTCACTGTGTTTGTTTAGTACTAAATTATTGTAAACGTATCTAAAATATATTTAGTTGGGTTAGGCTAAAATAAATTGTTCTTGTTATAATAAGGTTGGGTAAGTTTTCTAAGATTCTTTTGGTGCAAAATTATAAATTTTTACATTAACATTAATTAAAAAAATATATCTTTAAACTTATAAGAGAAAATTTTAGAAAGGACTTAATTTTAAATGAGTTCTTGCTAATTGACCAGTTTTACATATATATATATACATACATCTAGGTTTTTCTCCTTTTTCTAAATAGCTCTTGTTCTTTATTTCTTCTACTGTCCATGGGGAAGTGGAAAAGAATCTTTCCTCCGTAAGCCATGCGTGTCGTATGAGGCGACTAAAATGCCGGGAGCAATGGGTTAGTAACCCCTTTCCTGTAGACATTTACTAAAAAAAGAGAAGAAAAACTTTATAAAACTGGGATGCTTGAATGTGCGTGGATGTAGTGATGATGACAAGAAACAGATGATTGCTGATGTTATGAATGAAAAGAAGTTGGATGTCCTGGCCCTAAGCGAAACAAAGCTGAAGGGGGTAAGGGAGTTTCGGTGGGGGAAAATAATTGGGATTAAATCTGGAGTATCTGAGAGAGTTAGAGCAAAGGAAGGGGTAGCAGTAATGTTAAAGGATCAGTTATGGAAGGAGAAAAGAGAATATGAATGTGTAAATTCAAGAATTATGTGGATTAAAGTAAAGGTTGGATGCGAAAAGTGGGTCATAATAAGCGTGTATGCACCTGGAGAAGAGAGGAATGTAGAGGAGAGAGAGAGATTTTGGGAGATGTTAAGTGAATGTATAGGAGCCTTTGAACCAAGTGAGAGAGTAATTGTGGTAGGGGATCTGAATGCTAAAGTACGAGAAACTTTTAGAGAGGGTGTGGCAGGTAAGTTTGGGGTGCCAGGTGTAAATGATAATGGGAGCCCTTTGATTAAACTTTGTATAGAAAGGGGTTTAGTTATAGGTAATACATATTTTAAGAAAAAGAGAATAAATAAGTATACAAGATATGATGTAGGGCGAAATGACAGTAGTTTGTTGGATTATGTATTTGTAGATAAAAGACTGTTGAGTAGACTTCAGGATGTACATGTTTATAGAGGGGCCACAGATACATCACATCACTTTCTAGTTGTAGCTACACTGAGTGTAAAAGGTAGATGGGATACAAGGAGAATAGAAGCATCAGGGAAGAGAAAGGTGAAGGTTTATAAACTAAAAGAGGAGGCAGTTAGGCTAAGATATAAACAGCTATTGGAGGATAGATGGGCTAATGAGAGCATAGGCAATGGGGTCGAAGAGGTATGGGGTAGGTTTAAAAATGTAGTGTTAGAGTGTTCAGCAGAAGTTTGTGGTTACAGGAAAGTGGGTGCGGGAGGGAAGAGGAGCGATTGGTGGAATGATGATGTAAAGAGAGTAGTAAGGGAGAAAAAGTTAGCATATGAGAAGTTTTTACAAAGTAGAAGTGATGCAAGGAGGGAAGAGTATATGGAGAAAAAGAGAGAGGTTAAGAGAGTGGTGAAGCAATGTAAAAAGAGAGCAAATGAGAGAGTGGGTGAGATGTTATCAACAAATTTTGTTGAAAATAAGAAAAAGTTTTGGAGTGAGATTAACAAGTTAAGAAAGCCTAGAGAACAAATGGATTTGTCAGTTAAAAATAGGAGAGGAGAGTTATTAAATGGAGAGTTAGAGGTATTGGGAAGATGGAGGGAATATTTTGAGGAATTGTTAAATGTTGATGAAGATAGGGAAGCTGTGATTTCGTATATAGGGTAAGGAGGAATAACATCTTGTAGGAGTGAGGAAGAGCCAGTTGTGAGTGTGAGGGAAGTTCGTGAGGCAGTAGGTAAAATGAAAGGGGGTAAGGCAGCCGGGATTGATGGGATAAAGATAGAAATGTTAAAATCAGGTGGGGATATAGTTTTGGAGTGGGTGGTGCAATTATTTAATAAATGTATGGAAGAGGGTAAGGTAGGTAGGGATTGGCAGAGAGCATGCATAGTTCCTTTGTATAAAGGCAAAGGGGACAAAAGAGAGTGCAAAAATTATAGGGGGATAAGTCTGTTGAGTACACCTGGTAAAGTGTATGGTAGAGTTATTATTGAAAGAATTAAGAGTAAGACGGAGAATAGGATATCAGATGAACAAGGAGGCTTTAGGAAAGGTAGGGGGTGTGTGGACCAGGTGTTTAGAGTGAAACATATTAGTGAACAGTATTTAGATAAGGCTAAAGAGGTCTTTGTGGCATTTATGGATTTGGAAAAGGCGTATGACAGGGTGGATAGGGGGGCAATGTGGCAGATGTTGCAGGTGTATGGTGTAGGAGGTAGGTTACTGAAAGCAGTGAAGAGTTTTTACGAGGATAGTGAGGCTCAAGTTAGAGTATGT
>NC_091342.1:18758565-18956065 GCF_038502225.1 Cherax quadricarinatus
GCTGAGTCTCGACCCTTGCAACCACAATTAGGTGAGCACAATTAGGGGAGTACACACACACACCTAGTAGCGAGAGTGCCAGGAGCTGTGAGTCGACCCTGCAACCACAACTAGGTGAGTACACACACACACACACACACACACACACACACACACACACACACACACACACACACACACACACACACACACACACACACACACACACATAGAGGAAGTACGGTTTAATCATCATTGCCTTAGCCATGATGAGGTATAACTTGACCTCCATTATATCTAATTACCTCCAGCAGTTTGAATGATAAGTTAGGTATCTTTATTCTGGAATAAAGATACCAAACTGTTGCATATGTCTTCCTTATCAACTTGTCGGTATTATATACCGTTTTCATACTCAGCAGTTTGATTGCCAAGCTTGGCGTTAAGTTGCTGGTGGTAGCCAGATCAATAGAGGGGACGTCATGCCTCTACGAGGTATGACCTCGCTTCTGTTCACCTGAACAGATAACATTACACTGCATAATGATACTGTTTCTTGTGAGGTTACTAACAACCTGACTGGTCACAGACCGGACAGTAATTAGCAGACGGATGATCGAGGCTTCACCACTCCTTGCATAGAATGAAATACACAATACTGGTTCTTTGTCTTTGTTAATACTGATTTTCTCTCATTAATTTCCACGTTGTTCGGTTATCAAGTTAGACGTGTATATAAAAGGTATCGTAACAGTCCCTTTACCCTTGATATGCGTCAGGTGGTAACGCCTATGGCTCACAGCTGAAGAGCCCGGGCTCAAGCCATGAGTGAGTGGGAACGTTAGGCATATGTTTCCTTATACCTGTTGCCCCTGTACACTTAGCAGTAAGTACCTGCGTGTTAGCCAACTGCTGCGGTTCGCATCATGTGGAGGGGGATCACGGACAATAACACACAACACAATAAGTGTCAGGGGCCCAAGACTGTTCAACTGCCTCCTAGCATACATAAGGGAGATTACCAATAGACCCCTGGCTGTCTTCAAGGCGCTGGACAGGCACCTAAAGTCAGTTCCTGACTAGCCGGGCTGTGGTTCGTACGTCAGTTTGCGTTCGGCCAGCAGTAACAGTTTGGTTGATCAGACCCTGATCCACCACAAGGCCTTGGCTCAGACCGAGCAGCGGGGGCGTTGACCGCCGAAACCCTCTCCAGATATACTCCAGGGACAATTGAAAATAAACCACGATCATTAGCTTTCTTGAGTTATCCTAGTTAACTAACCCTTCGAGTTAATAATTCAGTACAATCTTCTTACTCCTGTGTACTGCTGTGCCGAAAAAAAAAATTACCTTAATATTTCAATTCATATTATTTATGGTGGTCACAGAGGTACTTCCTAACACTTACTATTCCTCTCCCTCTCGTGCTGCTTTCACTGATCCCCTCACTCCCATACGAACTCACTCCAGAAGTCGGTCCGAACACTAGAAGTCCCAGTATAAAGTGAAAGGTCAAACAAAGGCAGACTGTATCACAAAAAATAGTTGTACTAAAGAACAGTAGTAGCTAAGTATTCAGATATTATAGATATCACAGTGACAAAAACTTTCTGGAATATTAACCAGTGCATTATTCCCAGAGAGGTATATCATAGTGAGAAGAGAGAGAGAGATCAGAGGAAAGAGATGAGGAGGCACTGTTGGTAAAGAATTAGTTGAGTTTTGAAATGGGTTACATAGAGACTGGTAACTTCAAAGACTATGTGGTACATAAGAACATAAGAAAGAAGGAACACTGCAACAGGCCTACTGACCCATACGGAGCAGGTCCATGTACCCCTCCCGGATTAGCACAGTGACCCCCCCCCCCCACCGCATTAGCCCAATGACCCCCCCCCCCGGATTAGCCCAATGACCCACCCAGTCTGGCCACCTCCACTCAAGGAAGGAGCACGGCACCAGACCCAGCAGCACAAGCTAGTCAGGTCCAACTCACACCCACCCACACCCACTCATGCTTTTATCTAACCTATTTTTAAAACTACACAACGTTTTAGCCTGAATAACTGTACTCGGGAGTTTGTTGCACTCATCCACAACTCTATTACCAAACCAGTGCTTTCCTATATCCTTCCTGAATCTGAATTTTTCCAATTTGAAACCATTGCTGCGAGTCCTGTCTTGGCTGGAAATTTTCAGCACGCTATTTACATCCCCTTTATTTATTCCTGTTTTCCATTTATACACCTCGATCATATCCCCCCTAATTCTACGCCTTTCGAGAGAGTGCAGATTCAGGGCCCTCAGTCTATCCTCATAGGGAAGATTTCTGATACATGGGATCATCTTTGTCATCCTCCTCTGTACGTTTTCCAGAGCATTTATATCCATTCTGTAATACGGTGACCAGAACTGAGCAGCATAGTCTAAATGAGGCCTAACCAAGGATATATAGAGTTGAAGAACAACCTGAGGACTTCTATTATTTATACTTCTAGATATGAAGCCAAGAATTCTGTTAGCTTTAATACACTGTTGTCTTGGTTTTAGATTACTGCTAACCAGCTAAATCCTTTTTTGCAATCATTAGTATTAAGATCTACATTATTTAGTTTATATGTGGCATGGTTATTTACCTGTCCAACATTTAGAACTGCATTTGTCAATATTAAACTGCATCTGCCACTTCTCCGACCATTGCATCAGTCTATTCAAATCATCCTGGAGTGCTCTAGTGTCCTCATTAGAATGAATTGGACGGTCTATTTTGGTGTCATCAGCAGGAGAAATAATGACTGGAGTAGCCAAGGTAAAAGTAGCAGTGGTTTATAATTACCCACCTGAAGAATTGAGACACTTATGCAACATACGGAATCTTTATTGAAGAAACGTTTCGCCACACAGTGGCTTCATCAGTCCAATACAAAGTAGAAATGGGTAAGGAGAGGAGGAGTTTGAGGTAATCAGTCCCTGAACCTGGAATCGATTTGTTCAGTCCATCACTCTTATAGGAAGTACAGTATAGGGCCAGAGAGGTGGCTTATATACTGCAGTCAGAAGAGTCAAAGCAGGAGGAGGCGGGATCACAGTGGGACCTGCCACTAGTGTAAGTAGGTCATCGTCCAAAGGTTGGACAAACGTTGAAGTCTTTGTACCAAGATCCCATGATGTTGCATTGTCTGACAGATGTGATGAATGGTTTTGAAAACCGACAAGTTGAAGAATTGAGACACTTGTGCAACATACGAGAATCCTCCTGCTTCGACTCTTCTTACTGCAGTATATAAGCCACCTCTCTGGCCCTATACTGTACTTCCTACAAGAGTGATGGACTGAACACATCAATTCCAGGTTGAGGGACTGATTGCCTCAAACTCCTCCTCTCCTTACCCATTGCTACTTTGTATTGGACTGATAAAGTCACTGTGTGGCGAAACGTTTCTTCAATAAAGATTCCCGTATATTACACAAGTGTCTCAATTCTTCAACTTGTCGGTTTTCAAAACCATTCATCACAAATGACCCACCTACCAAACAAAAAATGACCGAAGCAGGAGTATGATGAGAACAACAGAAGAGCCATAATTCTAATTCTAGAAAAAAAAATGGCAGAGAGAGCAACACCAAAACAAAGGTTCTGATTGTACAAGATTTCAGTCAAAAGGAAATTGATTGTGAGCCACATGGAGGGTCCAAAACTTAGAGAGCAAAACTAATGGAAGCAACAATGGAAAATTTCATGACACAACATGTCAAAGAACCGCAATTGTGTGAACCTATATCAGTGATCTACAACATGTCCCTGGAGAGGGAAAGCGTACTAAACAACTGGAAAACAAACGTGATCCCAATATACATGCATGGGAACAGACAAGAGGCACTGAATTATAGGTCAGTATCACTGACGTTTATTCTGTCCAGGATATGGGAGAAAGATGATAAAGAAAAGAGTGGTTGAACATCAAGAAAAGTGAGACTTATTATACAGGAAGCCAGTATGGATATAAGGATGGTAACCTACTCGATTTCTACGACAGTAGTGGAAAACAAGCAAGAAAGACAAAGATGGGTTAACTGCATATTCTTGAACTGCAGAAAAGCATTTGATACTGTACCTCACCAGAGACTAATTCACAAATTAGAGCACGCGGAGATGCTAGGTGGAGTCCTAGAGTAAACTGAGTAATACGTAACGAATAGACAACAGAGGGTGATGGTAAGGGCAGATGTTTCAGAATAAGAAAGTGACACAAGTGTGGTTCCTTAAAGTCAGTTCTGTTATTCTTAAGATACGTAAATGACCTGCAAGAGAAGGTTGACTTATATATCTTTTTGTTTGCTGCTGACGTAAACCTAATGAGAATAGAAACTACTGAGGATAGAGACAGTTTGCAGGTAAACCTGGACAAACTTAAAAATGGTCAAACAAGTGGTTGCTAGAGTTTAACCATAGCAAGTGTAAGGTGAAGATTGAGACACTTATGCAGCATGTGGGAATCTTTATTCAGGAAACGTTTCGCCACACAGTGGCTTTATCAGTCCGATACAAAGTAGGAAGGTGTAGGGAGAGGAGGAGTTTGAGGTAATCAGTCCCTCAGCCTGGAGTCGATGTGTTCCATCAATATTGTAGAATGCACAGCATAGGGCCGTAGACGTGGCTACAGTATATAAGCCATATGTTGCATAAGTGTCTCAATCTTCAACTTATCGAATTTTTTAAACCATTCATCGCAAGTGCAAGGCTATGAAAACTGGGGATGGAGAGAGGCGACCATAGACGGAATACATCTTGAGAGGCGTAAAACTACATATTTCGTTCAGGGAGTGAACATTACATTCAATATATCATCAGAGGTGAACATAAATTGAATAGTATCTGTAGAAATTTGATGAAAACTGATCTCAAAACTGCCTTTAGATACCTCAATAACGAGTTTTTATAGACTCCCTACACAACATGTGTTAGGCCCATCATGGAGTATGTAGCAGCAGCATGAAGCCATCACCTGATCAAGCATCTACAAAAACTAGAAAAGGTCCAAAGGTTTGCGACAAGAGTAGTCCCAAAGCTGAGGGGAATGGGTTATGAAGAGAAATTAAATGAGATGACCCTAACGACTTTAGAAGAAAGGAGGATTAGGGGAAACATGATTACGACATTGAAGATATTCAGAGGGTTTGACAGAGCAAATAGAGACAAACTTTTAAAATCAAAGGCATGGGCGAGACGTCATAGATGGAAACTAAAGACACAGATGAGCCACATGGATGCCAGGAAATACTTTTTTTCAATGTCTGAGTGATAATAAATGGAATGAGCTAATGTCGAAGTGATATAGGGAAATTCAATACACAGTTAAAAAAATTCACAAATAACCCACACTTATGAAGGAAACTTTGGATAACTTTTTGGTTCGTCTCAACTGAGCAAGAAAAAACAGAATAGAAGACAGGTGGGGAACTTGAAGAGGTAGCAGTAGTAGCATTAGTAGTAGTAGTAGTATTACTTCTAGTAATAGTAGTGGCGGAAGAAGCAGCAGTAGCAGAATAACAGTCTAATAACAAGGGTAATACATGGCCAGGGGATGGAGGGGCAGGTAACAGCAAGCTGACGCATGTCAGTCACCAAAGGACTTACCAATGAATAAGAAAAGATCAACACTGCAGTCACTCTCATCACCTGTGCTAGAAAAGAAAGAAGAAACAGGTAAGGAGAAATTCAGAAGGCAAGAGAGGTGAAGCAAAAGAGAAGACAAGGCAAGACGATAGGTAAGGGGAAGACAAAGGTCAGATCAAGCCCTTATACACAACATTCTTAACCAGAGTCTTGGTCCCTGTTTTGTTTCAGTAGTTCATGGCCAGATTCTAAAAATTTTAGGACACTAGTGACTTTACTTGATCTTTACCTTCTCATATTTTCTCTTGATCTGTCTTTTGACTTTCTCGTGTACTTCTTATTCGCTCACTTGCCTCTCTCACCACCTTCTGTTTTTCTCCTCCTCCTACTCCTCCTCCTCCTCCTCCTCCTCCTCCTTTTCTCTCTCGCTCCTCCCTCATTCCCTCTCTCTCCTCTTCATTCCCCACCCCCCTCATCTGGTTCACAGGGCTTCCCTATGACACCACCCTGGGGGTTAAATTAGTGTCTATTCAGTCGTCAGTTAGGCCTCCCCTAAGTTCCTAAAGTTCCCCATGGGATATCCATAAACGTTTTCTGTGAGCGGCTTGGTGTTATTATTCCCTTACATCCCTCCTCCCTCGTCTCACTCTCTCTCTTGTGCATGATTAAGTCGAATGAATAATAGATGAGAATGACTCAGTGATTGCTGACGATTTTTAGATATATCAGTAATTAACAGTGTTCTCTTTTTTAATCACTAATTTCGGTATCGCAGAGTTACAGTGGCCTGGTGGCTAAAGCTTTAGCCACCAGGGGCTTTCTGTGTAATAGTAAGTCATTGATGTTTGCTAGGCCTGTATACCTTGTACATATATTTGTAGTAAATAAAGATATTATTATTATTATTATTATTATTATTATTATTATTATTATTATTATTATTATTATTATTATTATTATTATTATTTATTTTTTGAGGTTTTCTTCGTATTTTTTCAAAGAGAATATCTGTATGACCGTCACTGCCCTGGCAAGATAATATACACCAAGAGGTGTATGTTTCTCAGTGTATCTGCGAGTTGACATAATCTGTATTTGAGGGATTAAAGTATTCTTGAGTGGTGGTGTGTAGTTGGCATGCAACCTTCATGATCCTCTTGTAGCCGATAGTCTTTCAACCCAGTCAGCCAGCTTCTGCATTGCATTAATTGATTGTAGTGTCAACAGTGTAATACCCATAGAGTAATGAATCTTAACTAGTCATAAGTTGGCCTGTGATACTCCAATACTGAAACTATGTATAGTGCCAAAACAAAAGCATTCACATTGCTAAACTCACAAACTAGTATTTAGTCACTTAGCCATAATACCAACTTACCTCATAATTTTGTAATATTTTAAACTTAAGATTTAATTTAAGTCTGCCCGAAATGCCTAGCCATGCTAGGTGTTCTAGTGGTACACTCTGTAATTATTATTTTACTACATGTAAACCACACAATAACCAAATTCTGTAAACTCAGCATTGTAATCCTTATAGAGAATAAATTTTTGAATTTGAATTTGAATTTGAGTATATATTGTTATAGCTCAGCTTTATAGGCAGGCTCCCTGGCCAAGTCTTAGTCACGTGACCCCCATTTGAAGCTCATTGTTTGTGTTTCTAAGACAGGATGAATGAACTTGTGGTTATTTTTATCCTATTTTTTTTTCTCTCTCTTTTGATCCACGAGTGTGACAACAGATGGAGGGCGTGGCATGTCATGACACTTCGAAAATTTCGTGTATAGTCTGCAGTTGATACATTATTCAGATCTATTAAGTGCTGTGCTGGTTGGACATAAGGGCAAGGATTATTAATTATTTTCTAACAGAATCGCAACATATAAACAAAACATATGAACGCTATAACCAAAATTATTGAAGAAAAAGAGGACAAAGAACCCTGATGGAAATATGTCACAGTGACTTCAATGGGTTATCCTCGGTTAAAGCTACATAATACACTGCATACATGAACCGGTAACATCTATGTACCCTGAAGAACCATTCTAAAAAAAATGGCATGGTATGCTTGCATACATAAGTAAAAACTTAATTAACATAAATATAGTGTTGCCATCTTCAGTTACATTTCTGAAGAGTAACCAGGCGAGAGCTTAATTTACTTTAGGATCTTCTTGAACTTTGTATCATGCAGTGTGAGCAACCTCAGTGGTAGTATGCCACATTGTTTAGCTTTATTGAGTCATCTTAGGATTAGTTCTACATAGTTTACTGTTTCTTACCATTGTAATACAGTAGTTTAAAATTTTGTATGACGCTTAAATAATTGTAGACTGCAATTCCACTCCCTTCATTGTCCTCCTACACTCCCATCCTTCCCACTTCTGTTATTAAGCCAATGGAGTAGAAAAAATGACAATAATCGAGGGACAAACAAGTATAAATCAATAAAGCGTCTCAACCCTCCGCCTCATCAGTTACGCTTTCCGATCCTCTCTCTTGACTCACAGTATTGCCATATAATATGAAACAAAAAGAACCCGCCTAAAAAATCTATTAATACAATTTTTACGCATTTTAGACACGATGCGAACTTCTAACACCTTTTAAGATGTCCAGAAATTGTTAAAATTAATATTGTTTTATAAAATTCCCCTTAAAAGAACATAGTGGTCCTTCCGGCATTTGGCAGTTGCGGCCAATCAACTGGTGGCCGCGTCCGGGAGTACAAGCCCGGGATGTGCTCGATAAACCCAACACAAGAGGCTGCTAATGGTCGTAATTGGCTTGGATGGCCAGGGGTAAAAGTAGCACCAGTGGCTGCATGTGGGGGAACATAAGGGGAAACAAGAGGAGACGACTGGAACGGGGATATATGTGACGCGAGAGGGGAAGAGAAAAGGGGGATATACGACAATGAGTGTATCAGTGTTGGTAGTTAATAACGTCGTGTAGTGGCGGGGAAGACCCTCCCCGCCTCGTGTTTCCTTGCCTCTTGTTATGATTAATAAGGAGAGGGGGTGGGGGATTTAGCTCCCTCAGGGCTCAGATTCCATTATGAGATTGATGGTAATATAAATAGCAGCTGGGATCCTCCTCTTCATCGTGCCCTTAGCAGATATATATTACAATATTAATGCAGGACCTTAATAGAGACAACATTGTTCAGTCTTCTTTCTTTAGGACTGAACTAATACTCGATATATATATGTCGTGCCGTATAGGTAAAACTGGTCAGTTAACAAGAACTCATTTAAAATTAAGTCCTTTTTAAAAATTTCTCTTATACGTTTAAAGATATATTTTTTCATTTATGTTTATGTAAAAAATAATAATTTGTACCAAAAGAAGCTTAGAAAACTTACCTAACCTTATTATAACAAGCGCAATTTAATTTAGCCTAATCCAACTAAATACATTTTAGAGAAGTTACAATAATTTAATAATAAACAAACACAATGATATATACTTTTTTCGCTAGGTTCAGAATGATTTTTGCGAAATTATTGCATACACAAATTTTCGCTTGTCTTATTAGGCAAGAAGAGTGTTGCTATTGTAGCTCTTTCGCCAGCGCACTCAGCTCACACACTGAAGATCGGGGTTCGAATCTCCTCCGGTACGGCTGGAAAACATTAGGAACATGTTTCCATAAGACACCTGCTGTCCCTGTCCCTGTTCACCCATCAGTTTAAAATGAATACCTGGGTGTTAGTGGACTGGTGTGGGTCGCATCTGGGACAAAACTGACCTAATTTGCCCAAAATGCTCAGCATAACAAGGGGCTTTCTATATAGTAGTATGTCATAAGTGTCAGCTAGGACTGTATACCTTGTACATGTACTTGTAGCAAATAAAGATATCATTATTATTAAGCCAAAATCGCAAGTTTTGCCTATTCGGCACGATATATATATATATATATATATATATATATATATATATATATATATATATATATATATATATATATATATATATATATATATATTATTTTTTATTTATTATTACACTGGCCGATTCCCACCAAGGCAGGGTGGCCCGAAAAAGAAAAACTTTCACCATCATTCACTCCATCACTGTCTTGCCAGAAGGGTGCTTTACACTACAGTTTTTAAACTGCAACATTTACACCCCTCCTTCAGAGTGCAGGCACTGTACTTCCCATCTCCAGGACTCAAGTCCGGCCTGCCGGTTTCCCTGAACCCCTTCATAAATATTACTTTGCTCACACTCCAACAGCACGTCAAGTATTAAAAACCATTTGTCTCCATTCACTCCTATCAAACACGCTCACGCATGTATGTGTGTGTATTTGCCTGTTTGTGGTTGCAGGGGTCGACACATAGCTCCTGGCCCTCGCCTCTTCACTGCGGTGTTAGGTCCTCTCTCCCTGCTCCATGAGCTTTATCATACCTCGTCTTAAAACTATATTTGGTTCCTGCCTCCACTACATCGCTTCCCAGACTATTCCACTTCCTATGTGTGTGTTAGTTACCATTTTGTCCTAGGCACATGTCGATTAGACACTAGGCCTGTAGTATGTGTGTGTGTGTGTACTCACCTAGTTGTACTCACCTAGTTGAGGTTGCGGGGGTCGAGTCCGAGCTCCTGGCCCCGCCTCTTCACTGATCGCTACTAGGTCACTCTCTCTGAACCGTGAGCTTTATCATACCTCTGCTTAAAGCTATGTATGGATCCTGCCTCCACTACATCGCTTCCCAAACTATTCCACTTACTGACTACTCTGTGGCTGAAGAAATACTTCCTAACATCCCTGTGATTCATCTGTGTCTTCAGCTTCCAACTGTGTCCCCTTGTTACTGTGTCCAATCTCTGGAACATCCTGTCTTTGTCCACCTTGTCAATTCCTCTCAGTATTTTGTATGTCGTTATCATGTCCCCCCTATCTCTCCTGTCCTCCAGTGTCGTCAGGTCGATTTCCCTTAACCTCTCCTCGTAGGACATACCTCTTAGCTCTGGGACTAGTCTTGTTGCAAACCTTTGCACTTTCTCTAGTTTCTTTACGTGCTTGGCTAGGTGTGGGTTCCAAACTGGTGCCGCATACTCCAATATGGGCCTAACGTACACGGTGTACAGGGTCCTGAACGACTCCTTATTAAGATGTCGGAATGCTGTTCTGAGGTTTGCTAGGCGCCCATATGCTGCAGCAGTTATTTGATTGATGTGCGCTTCAGGAGATGTGCCTGGTGTTATACTCACCCCAAGATCTTTTTTCTTGAGTGAGGTTTGTAGTCTCTGGCCCCCTAGACTGTACTCCGTCTGCGGTCTTCTTTGCCCTCCCCCAATCTTCATGACTTTGCACTTGGTGGGATTGAACTCCAGGAGCCAATTGCTGGACCAGGTCTGCAGCCTGTCCAGATCCCTTTGTAGTTCTGCCTGGTCTTCGATCGAGTGAATTCTTCTCATCAACTTCACGTCATCTGCAAACAGGGACACCTCAGAGTCTATTCCTTCCGTCATGTCGTTCACAAATACCAGAAACAGCACTGGTCCTAGGACTGACCCCTGTGGGACCCCGCTGGTCACAGGTGCCCACTCTGACACCTCGCCACGTACCATGACTCGCTGCTGTCTTCCTGACAATTATTCCCTGATCCATTGTAGTGCCTTCCCTGTTATCCCTGCTTGGTCCTCCAGTTTTTGCACCAATCTCTTGTGTGGAACTGTGTCAAACGCCTTCTTGCAGTCCAAGAATATGCAATCCACCCACCCCTCTCTCTCTTGTCTTACTGCTGTCACCATGTCATAGAACTCCAGTAGGTTTGTGACACAGGATTTCCCGTCCCTGAAACCATGTTGGCTGCTGTTGATGAGATCATTCCTTTCTAGGTGTTCCACCACTCTTCTGATAATCTTCTCCATGATTTTGCATACTATACATGTCAGTGACACTGGTCTGTAGTTTAATGCTTCATGTCTGTCTCCTTTTTTAAAGATTGGGACTACATTTGCTGTCTTCCATGCCTCAGGCAGTCTCCCTGTTTCGATAGATGTATTGAATATTGTTGTTAGGGGTACACATAGCGCCTCTGCTCCCTCTCTCAATACCCATGGGGAGATGTTATCTGGCCCCAATGCCTTTGAGGTATCTAGCTCACTCTGAAGCCTCTTCACTTCTTCCTCGGTTGTGTGCACTGTGTCCAGCACATGGTGGTGTGCCCCACCTCTCCGTCTTTCTGGAGCCCCTTCTGTCTCCTCTGTGAACACTTCTTTGAATCTCTTGTTGAGTTCCTCACATACTTCACGGTCATTTCTTGTTGTCTCTCCTCCTTCCTTCCTTAGCCTGATTACCTGGTCCTTGACTGTTGTTTTCCTCCTGATGTGGCTGTACAACAGTTTCGGGTCAGATTTGGCTTTCGCTGCTATGTCATTTTCATATTGTCTTTGGGCCTCCCTTCTTATCTGTGCATATTCGTTTCTGGCTCTACGACTGCTCTCCTTATTCTCCTGGGTCCTTTGCCTTCTATATTTCTTCCATTCCCTAGCACACTTGGTTTTTGCCTCCCTGCACCTTTGGGTAAACCATGGGCTCATCCTGGCTTTTTCATTATTCCTGTTACCCTTGGGTACAAACCTCTCCTCAGCCTCCTTGCATTTTGTTGCTACATATTCCATCATCTCATTAACTGGCTTCCCTGCCAGTTCTCTGTCCCACTGAACCCCGTTCAGGAAGTTCCTCATTCCTGTGTAGTCCCCTTTCTTGTAGTTTGGCTTCATTCGTCCTGGCCTTCCTGCTTCTCCCTCCACTTGTAGCTCTACTGTGTATTCGAAGCTTAAAACCACATGGTCACTGGCCCCAAGGGGTCTTTCATATGTGATGTCCTCGATATCTGCACTACTCAAGGTGAATACTAAGTCTAGCCTTGCTGGTTCATCCTCTCCTCTCTCTCTTGTAGTGTCCCTTACGTGTTGCTACATGAAGTTTTCCAGTACCACCTCCATCATCTTAGCCCTCCATGTATCTTGGCCCCCATGCGGGTCCAAGTTCTCCGAATCGATCTCCTTGTGGTTAAAGTCACCCATGATCAAGAGCTTTGCCCTGCATGCATGAGCTCTTCTGGCCACTCTAGCCAGTGTGTCAACCATCGCTCTATTGCTCTCGTCGTACTCTTGCCTTGGCCTCCTGCTGTTCTGTGGTGGGTTATACATCACTGATATTACCACCTTGGGACCTCCAGAGTGAAGCGTTCCCGTGTGTGTGTGTGTGTGTGTGTGTGTGTGTGTGTGTGTGTGTGTGTGTGTGTGTTTGTGTGTGTGTGTGTGTGTGTGTGTGTGTGTGTGTGTGTGTGTGTGTGTGTGTGTGTGTGTATGTGTGTGTATGTGTGTATGTGTGTGTGTATGTGTGCATGTGTGTGTGTATGTGTGTGTGTACGTGTGTGTGTGTGTGTGTGTGTGTGTGTGTGTGTGTGTGTGTACTCACCAATTGTACTCACCTAATTGTGGTTGCAGGGGTCGAGACTCAGCTCCTGGCCCCGCCGCTTCACTGATCGCTACTAGGTCCTCTCTCTCTCTGCTTCCTGAGCTGTATCATACCTCTTCTTAAAACTATGTATGGTTCCTGCATCCACTACTTCACTTGCTAGGCTATTCCACTTGCTGACAACTCTATGACTGAAGAAATACTTCCTAACGTCCCTGTGACTCGTCTGAGTCTTCAGCTTCCAGTTGTGACCCCTTGTCCCTGTGTCCCCTCTCTGGAACATCCTATCTCTGTCCACCTTGTCTATTCCCCGCAGTATCTGGTATGTCGTTATCATGTCTCCCCTGACCCTTCTGTCCTCCAGTGTCGTCAGTCCGATCTCCCTCAACCTTTCCTCGTACGACATTCCCCTGAGCTCTGGGACTAGCCTTGTTGCAAACCTTTGTACTTTCTCTAACTTCTTGACGTGCTTGACCAGGTGTGGGTTCCAGACTGGTGCTGCATACTCCAGTATGGGCCTAACATACACAGTGTACCAATGTCTTGAACGATTCCTTATTAAGGTATCGGAACGCTATTCTCAGGTTTGCCAGGCGCCCGTATGCTGCAGCAGTTATTTGGTTAATGTGTGCCTCCGGTGATGTGCTCGGTGTTATGGTCACCCCAAGGTCTTTCTCCCTGAGCGAGGTCTGTAGTCCTTGTCCACCTAGCCTATACTCTGTCTGCGGTCTTCTTTGCCCCTCCCCAATCTTCATGACTGCATTTGGCTGGATTGAATTCGAGAAGCCAGTTACTGGACCACATGTCCAGCCTGTCCAGGTCTCTTTGCAGTCCTGCCTCATACTCATCCGATTTAATTCTTCTCATCAACTTCACATCATCTGCGAATAGGGACACTTCAGAGTCTATTCCTTCCATCATGTCGTTCACATATATCAAAAATAGCACTGGTCCTAGAACTGACCCCTGTGTGACCCCGCTCGTCACAGGCGCCCACTGTGATACCTCTTCACGTACCATGACTCGTTGCTGCCTCCCTGTCAGGTATTCCCTGATCCATTGCAGTGCCTTCCCTGTTACATGCGCCTGATCCTCCAGCTTCTGCACTAATCTCTTGTGGGGAACTGTGTAAAAGGCCTTCCTGCTGTCTAGGAAAACGCAATCTACCCACCCCTCTCTCTCGTGTCTTACTTCTGTTACCTTGTCACAAAACTCCAGGAGGTTTGTGATACAAGATTTGCCTTCCATGAACCCATGCTGGTTTTCATTTATAATCTTGTTCCTTTCCAGGTGTGTGTGTGTGTGTGTGTGTGTGTGTGTGTGTGTGTGTGTGTACTCACCTATTTGTACTCACCTATTTGTGGTTGCAGGGGTCGAGTCACAGCTCCTGGCCCCGCCTCTTCGCTGATTGCTACTAGGTCCTCTCTCTCCCTGCCCCATGAGCTCTATCATACCTCGCCTTAAAACTATGTATGGTTCCTGCCTCTACTACGTCATTTTCTAGGCTATTCCACTGCCTTACAACTCTTTGACTGAAGAAATACTTCCTAACATCCCTTTGATTCATCTGAGTCTTCAACTTCCAATTGTGACCTCTTGTGTCTGTGTCCCGTCTCTGGAACATCCCGTCTTTGTCCACCTCGTCTATTCCGCGCAGTATTTTATATGTCATCATGTCTCCCCTGACCCTCCTGGCCTCCAGTGTCGTCAGGCCGATTTCCCTCAACCTTTCTTCATAGGACAATCCCCGTAGCTCTGGGACTAGTCTTGTTGCAAACCTTTGCACTTTCTCTAATTTCTTGACGTGCTTGACTAAGTGTGGATTCCAAACTGGTGCTGCATACTCCAGTATGGGCCTGACGTACATGGTATACAGAGTCTTAAACGAATCCTTACTGAGGTATCGCAACGCTATCCGTAGGTTTGCCAGGCGCCCGTATGCTGCAGCAGTTATCTGATTGATGTGCGCCTCAGGAGATATGTTCGGTGTTATACTCACCCCCAGATCTTTTTCCTTGAGTGAGGTTTGCAGTCTTTGGCCATCTAAACTATATTGTGTGTGCGGTCTTCTTTGCCCTTCCCCAATCTTCATGACTTTGCATTTGGCAGGGTTAAATTCAAGGAGCCAGTTGCTGGACCAGGCTTGTAGCCTGTCCAGGTCTCTTTGTAGTCCTGCCTGATCCTCGTCCGATTTGATTCTTCTCATTAACTTCACATCATCTGCAAACAAGGACACTTCTGAGTCTATCCCTTCCGTTATGTCGTTCACGTGTGTGTGTGTACTCACCTAGTTGTACTCACCTAGTTGAGGTTGCGGGGGTCGAGTCCGAGCTCCTGGCCCCGCCTCTTCACTGATCGCTACTAGGTCACTCTCCCTGAGCCGTGAGCTTTATCATACCTCTGCTTAAAGCTATGTATGGATCCTGCCTCCACTACATCGCTTCCCAAACTATTCCACTTACTGACTACTCTGTGGCTGAAGAAATACTTCCTAACATCCCTGTGATTCATCTGTGTCTTCAGCTTCCAACTGTGTCCAATCTCTGGAACATCCTGTCTTTGTCCACCTTGTCAATTCCTCTCAGTATTTTGTATGTCGTTATCATGTCCCCCCTATCTCTCCTGTCCTCCAGTGTCGTCAGGTTGATTTCCCTTAACCTCTCCTCGTAGGACATACCTCTTAGCTCTGGGACTAGTCTTGTTGCAAACCTTTGCACTTTCTCTAGTTTCTTCACGTGCTTGGCTAGGTGTGGGTTCCAAACTGGTGCCGCATACTCCAATATGGGCCTAACGTACACGGTGTACAGGGTCCTGAATGATTCCTTATTAAGATGTCGGAATGCTGTTCTGAGGTTTGCTAGGCGCCCATATGCTGCAGCAGTTATTTGGTTGATGTGCGCTTCAGGAGATGTGCCTGGTGTTATACTCACCCCAAGATCTTTTTCCTTGAGTGAGGTTTGTGGTGTGTGTGTGTGTGTGTGTGTGTGTGTGTGTGTGTGTGTGTGTGTGTGTGTGTGTGTGTGTGTGTGTGTGTGTGTGTGTGTGTGTGTACTCACCTATTTGTGGTTGTAGGGGTGGAGTCTTAGCTCCTGGCCTCGCCTCTTCACCGGTTGCTACTGGGCCCTCTCTCTCTCTGCTCCATGTGTGTGTGTGTATGTATATGCATATATGTACTAATGTGTGTATGTGAAGAATTCACTATATAATACGAGATTGCAAATGTGAAAAAAATACGTAGTAGAAAATAACGTAAGGTGTATGTATCTCAGTGTATATGTGCTGAAAGTTTATTGTCATCCCTAGTTTATGAATTAAAGTATTCTTAACTTGTGGTGAACAACCAGCCAATCAATCTGAGCGCATCCATATGCTAACACTCGTCTCTTTAGAGGATTTATTAAGTATTATCAATAAAAGCACGTTTTATAGGCTGTTGTGTCCTAAATTAAAATGTACTTATAAGAAAAAGTCAGTAGTGATGAAGGCCTGTGTAATTTCATTATAGATTAGTTAGTCATGTTTCTCCTTGAGTAAGTTAACATTTTCTATGGTTTAAAAATATTGCTTCAAAGAAAACTACAATAGTTGGTAAACTTCTTTATCTATCCTTTGTTTTAATTTTTAATAAATTTGAATATTTTTATTCAGTTTAATGCTAATACTAGACAAAGGTTTGCATATAAATTATTTTTGTTCTTCCATTTAAACATTTTCCGCCTACACATGCAAAAATAAAAAAATAATGACGTTTTAATTCATGATAATTCAACAGAGCTGAATCACTGCCTGCAGCAGTGTAAGTTTATTGAAGTATAGGAAACAGGATAGTGTCTCCTAACACTGTTCCTCAGGAAACAGGACAGTGTCTCCTAACATTGTTCCTCGGGAAACAGGACAGTGTCTCCTAACACTGTTCCTCAGGAAACAGGACAGTGTCTCCTAAAACTGTTCCTCAGGAAACAGGACAGTGTCTCCTAAAACTGTTCCTCAGGAAACAGGACAGTGTCTCCTAACACTGTTCCTCAGGAAACAGGACAGTGTCTCCTAACATTGTTCCTCAGGAAACAGGACAGTGTCTCCTAACACTGTTCCTCAGGAAACAGGACAGTGTCTCCTAACACTGTTCCTCAGGAAACAGGACAGTGTCTCCTAACATTGTTCCTCAGGAAACAGGACAGTGTCTCCTAACATTGTTCCTCAGGAAACAGGACAGTGTCTCCTAACATTGTTCCTCAGGAAACAGGACAGTGTCTCTTAAAACTGTTCCTCAGGAAACAGGACAGTGTCTCCTAACATTGTTCCTCAGGAAACAGGACAGTGTCTCCTAACATTGTTCCTCAGGAAACAGGACAGTGTCTCTTAAAACTGTTCCTCAGGAAACAGGACAGTGTCTCCTAACACTGTTCCTCAGGAAACAGGACTGTGTCTCCTAACACTGTTCCTCAGGAAACAGGACATTGTCTCCTAACACTGTTCCTCAGGAAACAGGACTGTGTCTCCTGACACTGTTCCTCAGGAAACAGGACTGTGTCTCCTGACACTGTTCCTCAGGAAACAGGACTGTGTCTCCTGACACTGTTCCTCAGGAAACAGGACATTTTCTCCTATCACTGTTCCTCAGGAAACAGGACAGTGTCTCCTAACACTGTTCCTCAGGAAACAGGACTGTGTCTCCTGACACTGGTTTCGTTGTGTTCTCACAAACCATTAGCGACCTAGTGAAGAGGCGGGACCAGGAGCTATGACTCGACCCTTGCCACCACAGTTAGGTGAGTACAAGGTAAATAAAACCATAAGTAAATTATGTGAGCGTTATATTTAATAAAATGTTTTTTTATAACAAAATTTTTTCTGTCTCTGATAAGAAATTTTTAACACAAATTGAGTGTATTGCATAATGGAATTTATTTAGTGATAAATAACCACTAATTATAACTAACAATTATGTAATAAAAACCAGTACATATTTAGGAGGGGAACTTTTCGACCCGTCCTGGTCCAAGGACAGACCGAAACGTCGTCATAAGGTTCCTCTCCTAAGTACGGGTTTTTGGGTGAATTGTTCCAGCTTCGTATTGTGACTTTTAATTCTTTCATTATCTACATTATTAATATTGCAGAATATATTAACGTCTCGATTCGAGTATCTATATATTGCTTAAGTATAAAAATCACGGTATAAAAGAAAGATACAAATATAATGTGAAATAATGAGAAAGGGGAGGAGAAATGAGGAAGCTGTAGCATCGTCGAACTTCCGATACTTCCATTCAGATAGAACTACGAGGTTTTGAAACTTGTTTGACTAAGAATTGTCTTCCGTGTATGATTTGACAATGTTGGAATAAGATGCTACGTTAATGTTAAGATGGTTGAGTAGTTGAGAAGGTGATTAAATGGGAAGTTGAAGGTGTTGTGTTGCAGTTGAGGACTTGGTGTGTTGCAGGTGGTGATATGTAACGCGCCATCGCCTGCAACACACCAAATGGATGATGTGATAAATACACAGACCTGTCTAGAAGGATGCTGGAAACTCTCTCACACACAGTGGAATATTTTATTTTTTTCAGAAATTATTACTAGCACAGAGAAGGGGTGGGTATGGTGTAAGCTCCAGGTAAGGTGTGTTCTCGCTTCTCTGGTAATGGAGGTGATCTTAAACAGTGATCATAACAGTTAACTGTATTATACTTCTGACCCATTTTGAGTATTTTATTCACGGTTGTTTTCACCATTTTCCACCTTTTTGAGGTTTTCTGAAAATAAAGAAAACGTAAATACTACTAATATTATTTTAAGAAATGAAAAAATATCACTTTTAGGTAGTAAACTGGATTTAAAGTGGAAATTAATTTTCCCCCAATAACTATGTGATGTGTTGACGATGTAAGTGATGTCCGTCGTGACATCACTTACATCGTCAATGACTGGTAGAGATTCAGTCAAGGCTCGCTGGGAAAAATTTGCCATGTAACTTATTTTCATGAACCACATTACCGTGATACCAGAAGCAAGAGAGACATATTCATTGGTGTGATGAATGGTTTTGAAAACCGACAAGTTGAAGAATTGAGACACTTATGCAACACATGGGAATCTTTATTGAAGAAACGTTTCGCCACACAGTGGCTTCATCAGTCCAATACAAAGTAGAAATGGGTAAGGAGAGTAGAAGTATGAGGTAATCAGTCCCTCAACCTGGATTCGATGTGTTCAGTCCATCACTCTTGTAGTAAGTGCAGCATAGGGCCAGAGAGGTGGCTTATATACTGTGGTGAGACAGGAGGAGGCGGGATCTTAGTGGGACCTGCCACTAATGTAAGTAGGTCATCGTCCAAAGGTTTGGGCAAGCGTTGAAGTCTTTGTACCAAGATTCCATGATGTTGCAGTGTCTGACAGATGTGATGAATTGGTGTATTCCTGAGCGTACACAACTAACAGGTCAGAGTTCCTACATTCTCACTATACGTCAAGATACGAAGACCAAAAGAGGCATCACCATCGGATTTTTCCTAAGAGCATACCAAATTTGTAGTCCTTGACGAAGAATGTTCTTACATACACCAAACCTTCACTGATCTACATTTTCCTTCCTTTTTCATCAAAGACTGCAAGAAAAAAGCTCTTCAGATCATTAATTCTCCACGCACCAGCACCACTCCTAACAAAATTACAATTCTTCCCATCAGCCAGGTTGCACTGAACGTTTCTAAGGTACTCGCACAAACTAACACTAGAGTCGCCATCGCATCCAGCACTTCCATAAGGAATCTAAGCAGGACAAAATCGAATTACCACGAACCAGTCAATGCAGGAGTTTACACTATAACTTGTGGAGGCTGCGACAGAATATATGGCGGTGAAACAGCAAGGAACCTCGAAACACATCTCAGTGAAAACATTAACGCATGTAGTAACGATAACTTGAACAGGGCCTGCGTTCAGCACTGGAATTCCACCAATTACCTCATGAAATTCAACGACGCCCGACTAGTGATCAGAGAACCTAATTTCCGCAGACGTAAATGGCTTAAATTATCATTAATCGCTGTTTCTAACACAAGCAAAATAAAGACAGCTTCATCATCTTTGAAGTACAGTGGACCCCCGCTTAACGATCACCTCCAAATGCGACAAATTATGTAAGTATTTATGTAAGTGCGTTTGTACGTGTATGTTTGGGGGTCTGAAATGGACTAATCTACTTCACAATATTCCTTATGGGAAAAAATTCGGTCAGTACTGGCACCTGAACATACTACTGGAATGAAAAAAGTTCGTTAACCGGGGGTCCACTGTATTAGCAAACATCCTCCTCAAAAAAAAAAACCTGCCATCACATAGTCTCTGCTGCTAATATTACACAAGAACTTAACAGAGAAGGAACACTGAAACAGACCTCAAATCCAACCACTAAGAGAAATATTTGTCCCATCTATTTTTATGCTGCCTAAGTAATAGCTTTTATAACTTTTTACTCATGTGCAAGTTGACTGTTCTACCACATGTATTACTATTACTACTACTACCACTAGTATTACACCTCACTCTAAGCCTATATATACTCTCAGTGCCCATGTATTGTTTGTAACGGCTTGATGAAGCTCCTGGAGAGCGAAACGTTACCACAATAAAATGTCACATTGGTTGCACTTGTGTTCTTTTTCCTAACATATTGCCGGTGGCCGGGTGGCTAAATCTCCCGCTTCACACACGGAGGGCCCGGGTTCGATTCCCGGCAGGTGGAAACATCTCGACACGTTTCGTTACACCTGTTGTCCTGTTCACCTACCAGCAGATAGGTACCTGGGTGTTAGTCGACTGGTGTGGGTCGCATCCTGGGGGACAAGATTGAGGAAAGTCTCTTAATCTTATCTGATGCACTCGCGAATATTTTATTTTACCTGAAAAAGACGCTGCATTCTGGTGACACGGTGGCCCGGTCCACACACCACACTACCGCTACTTAACCCTTAACCTGCCCTCTTTCTTTTTCATCTGACCTCCACATGACCTTCAAGTCATGTTTTCAATACACTCTGCACGGGAGTGACAAGCGCAAAGTGCCCGAAACGTTTCATTAACACAGTATCCTAAGTGTTGCACAAGTGCCTTTACAGAAGAATTCATTCAAATTGTGGACAACGTTTCACTCTATGTAGAGGTTGTCATGCTAACTGCTTGAAAACAAAAACGGTTGTCTGTCGGTGATACTTACTTACACTCGAGCGCCCCCTGAGCGCTGTTGTACTGCTGGAAGGACAGGGCCATCGTGCCTGAGAAGAGAAGCTTGGCAGCGCCTCTGCACGTCTGTTGGACTGCTCGGGTCATCGTCTTGTCATCGCAGACTGTGTACAGACACGCTTTTAGCTTGAAGTCGCAGTCTTTTTTGTTGACTCTGCATGAGGCGCGGTAGCAGAGGTCGTGGGTGCCGCAGCACTCAGTTAAGCGACTCACTGGTAAGGTGTCGTCTCGTATGTGCAAACCAAGAGCTCCGCAGCCACTGAAGATGGGCACAGAGGTGTCGAGGGGATCAGGAGACGAGGTCTGTGCCAGAAAGATATGTCAGTATAAGACAGATATGTCATAGAAAAGGGATATTATCCGTTTGAAGCCCGTGATCCCCACAGCGTGCGAGTGTAACAGTAAAAGACGGGATACCTATCCTCACAGTGGACGATGGGATACCTATTCTTACATTTGTTTCTACTAAGATGCACACTACTATGTGAGGCATTGGGCGGAAAAAAGAGAAACACCTCGAAAATCTGGGTTAGTGAAACCGATTTCGTAAAGTTTCTTCTGTTTTGGAAATGTGTAGATTGCCTTTTGGATCTGTAAATTAGGCTCAGAGCCTCATAAAGTGTGGTACCTTGAGCTTCATAGCTCCAATACTACACAATCCTCGAGGTTATTCATGTTTCAGGGGTCAACGCCCCCGCGACCCGGTCTGTAATAAATACATTGAGCTTATAAAGTGCAGGATTGATATTCGCATTACAATGAGCACTACCTTCTCCATAATTTGACTCAAACATAGTTGACTCACCCATTGATTTTCCTCCTCTATCTCAGATCAAATATGATTCTCTTTCCCCAGGAGCTGTATGACCCCTACGGATTTAGCACTTTCTCAAGACTATAATAAAAATAACTATTTTGTAAGCAACAATTTTCTTTTCTGAAATTTTAACCATAGGTAAGATGCTCAAAATTACGTGTATGAACTAACATATTTTTATATTCATAGGGAATTGGAGGCAAGCAGGAAGGGTGGTGGAGTGGCGATGTATGTCAGAGATAATTTAAATTGTTGTCTTAGACATGATATAAGAACATAAGAAAGAAGGAACACTGCAACAGGCCTACTGACCCATGCGGAGCAGGTCCATGCCCCCCCCCCGATTAGCCCAATGACCCACCCAGTCTGGTCACCTCCACTCAAGGAAGGAGCACGGCACCAGACCCAGCAGCACAAGCTAGTCAGGTCCAACTCACACCCACCCACACCCACTCATGTATTTATAATATAAGATTAGAAACATCGGACACAGAATATGTTTGGCTACAGTTTCTCGAGCGTTGTGACAAATTAATTTTGGGTGTGATTTATAGGCCCCAAACCTTGATAGGGAGTGCAGTAAGATGTTATGGGACGAAATTCATAAGGCATCTAGATATGAAAATGTTGTGTTAATGGGAGATTTTAACTTTAGACAAATTGATTGGAACAGTGCGACAGGAAATCTTGAGTCTAGTGACTTTCTTGATACGGTTCAGGATTGCTTTTTCGAACAGTTTGTGACAGAACCAACTAGAACATAAGAAAGAAGGAACACTGCAGCAGACCTAGTGGCCCATACGAGGCAGGTCCAAGTCTCCTACCGGCTTAAGCCAATGCCCTACCTAGTCAGGTCAGGTCACATTCACTTAAGGAAGGAACACGGCAACTGACCTAGTAGCACAAGCTAATCGGGTCCAACTCACACCTACTCATGTATTTATCTAACTTATTTTTAAAACTATACAACGTTTTAGCCTCTATAACTGTACTTGGGAGTTTGTTCCACTCATCCACAACTCGATTACCAAACCAGTGTTTTCCTATATCTTTCCTGAATCCGAATTTTTCCAACTTAAAACCATTGCTACGAGTCAGCACGTTATTTACATCCCCTTTATTTATTCCTGTCTTCCATTTATACACCTCAATCATGTCCCCCCTAATTCTACTCCTTTCTAGAGAGTGCAGATTCAGGGCCCTCAGTCTATCCTCATAGAGAAGATTTCTGATACATGGGATCAACTTTGTCATCCTCCTTCGTATGTTTTCCAGAGCAAACTATCTATTTGACTTGGTTCTTGCCAACAAAGAATCACTAATCAATAATCTTGAGGTTAATGATGAGCTTGGGGAAAGTGATCACAAATCGCTTAGTTTCAATATATCATGGAATTACCCAGATAACTGCAAGCAAATCTCTGTTCCAGACTTTTGCTTGGCCGATTTCATGGGACTGAGAAATTACCTGGGTGAGCTAAATTGGGATGATCTGACTATGGGTCAGGGAGGTGATCTTGTTTGCCAATATGACGTTTTCAGAGCATAGTTCTAGCTGCCCAGACAACTTTTGTTCCGAGTAGGGAAATTAGATTTAACAAAAATGATCCCAAATGGATGAACAATAGATTAAAACATCTCATTGGTCAAAAGAGAGGCATATATAGGCGTATCAAAAGAGGGGATGGGCAGTTAAGAAATCAATATATTCAGTTAAAGAGAGAAATAAAAAAGGAATAAGAAAAGCAAAAAGGGATTATGAGGCTAAGGTCGCAAGGGATTCGAAGACTAACCCAAAAGGGTTCTTTCAGGTATACAGAAGTAAGATTAGGGACAAGATTGGCCCACTTAAGAGTAACTCAGGTCAGATCACTGACAGTGATAAGGATATGTGTGAAATTTTCAATACTTACTTCCTCTCAGTTTTTGCCCAGGAAAATACTAGCGAAATTCCTGAAATAATAGATTATGTAGAACAGGACGATAATAAACTATGCACGATTGCTGTAACTAGTGACATGGTCCTCAGACAAATAGAGAAATTAAAACCCAATAAATCCCCAGGCCCTGATGAACTGTTTGCAAGGGTGTTAAAGGAATGTAAAGAGGAACTTAGCATACCTTTGGCTAATCTTTTCAACACATCACTACAAACTGGCATAGTGCCTGATAAGTGGAAAATGGCAAATGTAATACCTATTTACAAGGCAGGTGACAGGTCCTTAGCTTCGAACTATAGACCAATAAGCCTTACCTCCATAGTGGGAAAATTTATGGAATCAATAATTGCCGAAGCAATTCGTAGCCATCTTGATAGGCATAAATTGATTAATGAATCTCAACACGGTTTTACAAAGGGGCGCTCCTGTCTTACGAATTTACTAACTTTTTTCACTAAGGTGTTTGAGGAGGTTGATCTTGGTAATGAATATGATACTGTGTATATCGACTTCAGTAAGGCTTTCGATAGAGTTCCACATCAGAGGCTATTGAGGAAACTTAAGGCACACGGAATAGGAGGAGAAATTTTTTCCTGGGTAGAGGCATGGTTGACAAATAGGCAGCAGAGAGTTTGTATAAACGGGGAGAATTAAGAATGGGGGCACGTCACAAGCGGTGTTCCACAGGGGTCAGTGTTGGGCCCGTTGTTGTTCACAATTTACATGAACGACATAGATGAGGGAATAAATAGCGACATGAGCAAATTTGCTGGTGACACCAAAATAAGCCGGTCAGTTTATTCTAATGAGGACATTGGAGCACTCCAGGATGATTTGAATAGACTGATGCAATGGTCGGAGAAGTGGCAGATGCAGTTTAATATAGACAAATGCAAAGTTCTAAATGTTGGACAGGAAAATAACTATGCTACATATAAACTAAATGTAGATCTTAATACTACTGATTGCGAAAAGGATTTAGGAGTTCTGGTTAGCAATAATTTAAAACAAAGACAACAGTGCATTAGTGTTCGCAATAAAGCTAACAGAATCCTTGGTTTCATATCTAGAAGTATAAATAATAGAAGTCCTCAGGTTGTTCTTCAACTCTATATATCCTTGGTTAGGCCTCGTTTAGATTATGCTGCACAGTTCTGGTCACCGTATTACAGAATGGATATAAATGCTCTGGAAAACGTATAGAGGAGGATGACAAAGTTGATCCCATGTATCAGAAATTTTCCCTATGAGCATAGACTGAGGGCCCTGAATCTGCACTCTATAGAAAGGCATAGAATTAAGGGGGATAATGATCGAGGTGTATAAATGGAAAACAGGAATAAATAAAGGGGATGTAAATAGCGTGCTGAAAATTTCCAGCCAAGACAGGACTCGCAGCAATGGTTTCAAGTTGGAAAAATTCAGATTCAGGAAGGATATAGGAAAGCACTGGTTTGGTAATAGAGTTGTGGATGAGTGGAACAAACTCCCGAGTACCGTTATAGAGGCTAAAACGCTGTGTAGTTTTAAAAATAGGTTAGATAAATATATGAGTGGGTGTGGGTGGGTGTGAGTTGGACCTGACTAGCTTGTGCTACTAGGTCTGATGCCTTGCTCCTCCCTTAAGTGGAAGTGACCTGACTAGGTGGGTCATTGGGTTAATCGGGGGGGACATGGACCTGCTTCGCATGGATCAGTAGGCCTGTTGCAGTGTTCCTTCTTTCTTATGTTCTTATGTTCCTAATGTATTGTATGATATTTCTTTTGGCTTTTATATATTTTTAGCTTGCTTTTTTCTTGTACAGTTATTCTCGTTAACAGGGCAGCAACAACAGCCGTAATAGCATCATCAACAATAGACTGTTACTCTTGCCTGCTGGGCTGTTGATGGGTTCTCAGGCGCTGTTTCTGTCTTCTCGCTTGTCTCTATCGCTTCCTTCACCTGTAAAACACACAAACACGAATAGATGAAACACACACACACAAAAAAACTTACAAAAGATATGACTACATTGCCTATGTTTTAACTACTACTACTGCTACAATTTCATCGACGTCTGTCACCATTATCCTCTCAATATTGCCAGTGCCAAAAGCATCGTGAAACACTGTCATCAGTTACTTGGCATCATCGTCAAACAGGAAAAACTTCACACCTTCCACAGTGTATATAGATGGAAGAGTGTATCTTTTGGTGTTCGTACACCGTAAAGAGCGTTTACTTTAATCCCTGTTTTGTTAATTAGAGTATTCTTAACTGGTGGTTTACAGATGACATACGACCTTAATATTCCTCGTGTAGTCGGTAAGCTACAAACTTTAACCTGTAATGATTATCCACCACTACTAGATCTGCAGACACCAGCAGGAGGCGGTAGCAACACTGAAAACGTTGTAAACATACCTGGGCCTCTGCGGTGGAGTCGAGGAAGTGGTCTATGGCTCTGATGGCCTTCGAGACGGCGCCCACTCCGTCAGCGACGTCGTGAAGAATGCGGCCTCCAGATATGACGGCATCGTAGAGGTTCCAGAATAACGCGGCGTTGTCAGCCACTGTCGACGTCGCCGTCAGAAGTAAACACAAAGTCGTCCACGCCTGCATTTTGGAGAATTCGAGAGGCGAGCAAGGAGAGTTCCAGAGGCGAGCTTTGCCTCACTCAAAGTAAATGCTGTATCGCACGGTTCTACTGGTGTTGAGGTAAAGCTCACTAGAGCATAAAAAGAAAATTCAGGAATTCTTCCTTACACTGATGCTTGATAGTTTTCCTTCACTCGCATATTTTTCTCTCACTGTGTAAGTCGTTGTTGACTTGTTTATCAAAGCGTTAGAGGATACAGAATCACTCTTGTTATCACAAATGCCGGAGCCACCATCCCAGGAACTGAGGATCTCTCTGTCACACACACATACAGAGACAAGTAACAAAAGGAGAAGAGTTACCTCTACCGCCGAATAACGTTTGTGTGGCTGTCTTCCCACCGGGTAAATGTAGGCACGCCACGTCAGAAGAGAGCGGGTGCCACCTTACCAATTTATAACTTCCTTGGCAACGCCAATTCTTCAATTATAATTCTTTCAATTGTTGAACAAAACTCTCCTCCGAGTCTCCGAGGAGAGTGTTGTGTAACAATACTTTGTAGATGACACACACTTATCGGTATGATTTATACCTAAAAGCCTTCACTTCAACCTGTAGGGAAGCTCCCGTCTCCCCAGTGCCACCTTGCCACGTAAGACTACCACTGCCAAGATGCAGTGCCAAAAAAAGACAGTTTGCTCCTCTCTCCCTCCTCCTTACTCATTCTTCTCTCAAGGAACGAAACATTTAGGATAGTTTTCAGTGTCGTCATATGTGCATATAATGAAAATGTCCCCTAATTGAGGATATAATGTAAAGCAAAGGAAGTGGCATAAACTGTGGGCACAGTGCCAGGATTGGAGGGCCCGTGGCCTAATAGGCAAAGCTCTTGCTTCGCACACTGAAGGTCCGTGGTTCGATTCCCGGTAAGGATGGAAACGCTGGGCGTGTTTCCTTACACCTGTTGTTCCTTGAGTTGTATTTGAGTGCTAGTCGACTTGTGTGGGTCACATCCTAATTTGCCCGAAATGCTCTGCATAACAAGGGGTTCTATATAGTAGTATGTCACTGATGTCAGCTAGGACTGTATACCTTGTACATGTACTTGTAGATATTAAGATATATTATTATTATTATTATTATTATTATTATTATTATTATTATTATTATTATTATTATTATTATTATTATTATATTATATTATATTATTAAGGCTTTGTCGTTGACGGCGAGTGTGTGCCAACAGTTGGAGGAAAGCTTTTCGTTGATGGTGGGGTGTGCTAGAAGCGGTGTCAGGGGTGGGGGGTCTTTGTAGTCGGTGGTGGGGGTGCCACGGCTGCTTTTTTTCGTCACTGACGCAAAGGTTCAAGGCAGTTGACAGTGTGCCAGAGGTAATGTTGCCAAGTACAATTGGAAGTCTGTCGCCCCCATCCCCCGCCACTTCGCTTAGTGCCCTGACTAGTTTTGTTGTGAACCTCTGGGCTGTCTTGAGATTCTGGTTATGCTTTATGATAAGACTGACTTGTGTTATACGCTGGGTCCTGAATTACTGTTTGTTAAGGTTTCTACTGGTAGTTTTTATGTTTATATTGAGGCGTGTACTATCAAAGTTGAATGGTTGATGTGCTTCTCTTGCTCGGAACTGGGCTTTTCCTATGTCTTTTTTGTACGAGATTTGTAATTTCTATTTAACTCTCCAATCCCTCTCAGTATATGCTTTGCTTCTTGTCTTTTCTCTTCTTCTTAGACTTTCTTAGCTTTGCTCATACTGATGTTGAATTTCAGTATCACTTAATTGATTATTCTTGAGTCTCAATCATCTTCTAATCTGCTCTTGTCATTTCCAATTTTCATTTATCTTATCAACTTTACATTATATATGACCAGGGACACATAGAACTCTACATTCTCCACAATATCAATGACATTTCTCGAACGTTACCGGTACCAGTACTGATCCTTGTGGGACCTCACTCATCATACTCGTCCATATTGATTCTGTCTTCGTTACTGTCAGCGTTAGTCTCATTTCTTTAGATTGTCTTTGATATATTGTAGTACTTTTCATGTTCTTTCCATTTGCACTTCTTGTTTATGTATCAGAGTCTGATGTCATACAGTGTCAAATATCTTCTTTTGCAACCAGGAATATGCAGTCTACTCATCCCTCTCTTTATTACTTTATAAAATCTACTTTGTCATGGAACCTCACCAGTTTCGGGGGACTAAATTTGTGCTGGTCATAGCACCAGTATGTACAGATACTTAGTAATTGTGATTGCGGGTGTCGAGTCCTGGCTCCTGGTCCCTCGTATAAGTCACTGGCCACATGGGTCCTATCATATCTATTTTTAATAGTCTGTATATAATCTACTGGCATTACTTTGTAAAGCCCTTGTGAATGTATCTTTACCTTTTATCTGTTTTTTTCCTGGTCCCCTGTCTCCTCTTTTCAGACTATCTTTTCATGCCCTTTCGAGTCCTCTGATAATTTTGTACATCATGATCATGTCCTCCCGAACTTTCTCTTCTACTGTATATGTTAGGGACAAAATTGATGTATGATTGGAAGATTGATACTATAGAAAATCCAGGCAGAGATGAAACTCTTCCTAGGAATCATTGTGTAGACAGACTGAGTGGATCATCATTATCATTAGGGGCACAAGCAGCAGCAGCACCACCAGCACCACCAGCACCAGCAGCACCACCGGCACCACCAGCAACAACAGCACCAGCAGCTCCAGCACCAGCAGCACCCCCAGCACCAGCAGCACCACCACCACCACCACCACCAGCAACAGCAGCTCCAGCACCAGCAGCACCCCCAACACCACCAGCAGCACCACCAGCACCAGCAGCACCCCCAGCACCACCAGCACCACCACCAGCAGTACCACCACCAGCAGCAGCTCTAGCACCACCACCAGCACCACCACCACTGCAGTCGCGTCATAACATCTTGACACAAGGTTTTTGACTGCCACCAAAACAACTCCATTCACAAGGCTCATCTCGTATGATTTGAGCGAGTTTCTGGCAGCTTTTCTCCACCAGCTCATGTTGTTTAATGTTTATACAGACGTGAGCCAAAGTATATTTTTCCGTCACCCTTCATGTCAAGTTTACTCAAGAGAAATATGAACGTTGTTGTGTATCTCGAGTGCATTTTTCATATACGCGTGTAGATGCCAAGCTTTATAACCAGTACTTGTCGACTTGGCTTATTCGGCAACATTGTTGGCTTTAAATAATACTAACTGTAGTTAAGCTGACTTTAGGCAGGTTAGAAACAACTAAGATGTAAAATATTACGACAGATTCTAGAAGGCTTTAGTTTGAAGCAAGGCACGCCTGAATTTATTGTAAAGAGAAGAGACGTAAGGAAATTAACTGTCACAGAACTTAATATAATATGAGTCATGGCTGTGTCAGGTTCAGACTCTCAGTTCCAGCATCCAGACTCTCAGATATGGCAAGATAAAATCTGTGGATGAGTACATTAACCAGGGGTTCTGATACTGCAAGATACAGTGGATCGAAACATTTTTAAGAGTATCTTAAGTAACATACGTTCTGTATATTTGACACGTGACACTTAAGTCAGTTTACTTAAGTGTCACGTGTTTACTTAAAGGAGATGGTACCCATAGAGTAATAAAAAAAAAAAGAGTGAAATCGGAGGCTGCCATAGTGAAAAACTATGTTTCTCAAAGTGCAGTACTCGCCCCACTTCCCTGGTACATTCTCGTGCCATGTACCTCACCATGTTTTACAGACGATATTAGAATTTGTATGAGAGTGGTGTCCTTTGAGGACTTAGTAAACCTTCCAGCTGATATCAACTGGGGAATTAAAAACTGGATCGGAGTACGACATAAACTGGAAACATTCAGAGTGGAAGATTAATTAATGTGAGAGACTTGGTAGTAATAATGTCATAGGATTTTACATTCAAAGATCACAACAGTGATGGGCTGCATAACTAGAACATTCAAAAGAAGAGATGCCAAGCCAGCGACAATATTCTTCAAATTAGTTTTTCTCTATAGGTTCGAATATTGCTGTAATACTAATAGCCTCCTTCAAGACTTAAGGCAAGCAAAGTTGCATAACTGGTAAAGGTACTTGTTGTCGGTGAGGGGCTTTTGATCCAAGGAACTGGACTTATCCTACTCTTTCATGGAACGAACCTAAATGCCTCCCATTCCCCATGCACGCTTCTTGATTAAAATTAAAATGAAGAAATGTACATGCTATAGATTTTTTTTTTTTGTATATGCATTGATTTGAAATCAGGGGGTGCGTGCAGGGAGGGGGCTGCGACTTCAGCTCCCCATATTCCTTCAGCCTGAAAGACCCCAATGAAAATAGTAATAATAATTATGCAGCTTCAGAAGAAACCTCCAACTCCCTCTTCCAATCAGGGAACCACCATCAAAGCTCCCGTCTGGCTGCACCCGTGTTGGAAATAATGTAAAACTGAATCTTAGCCTTCACTGCTTGTTTGAAGGCACTCAAGCATCTGAACCACTGGGAATGTTTGAAGGTCCGCGAACCATACTCACTGGAACGTATACAAGAAATATACATCACAGTTTACACATTGAATGTTTTTTAAGGGATTGGTCCCAATCCTTAACACTGAAATCACACCTGGTACCTCTGTTCACCTAAGATAAAGAGAAACCTGGGTATTAATCAGGTTTCGTGGGCACCGTTCTTGGAAAGTCTCGAAAGATACTCAACGTGAAAAAGATACTACTTTCATTTCTTGGGTTATTTTGGTGTAATAATCCGTAAATTTCAAATAAGTCACTGTGTTTGATATTTTTGGGGGGAGGGGGTTATCCCAGGTAAGTAAGTTTATTTAGGTATACACAAATACAGTTATATAGATTATCATACATAGCAGGATATGTGTAGAGAACCTGGGATAACCCAAAAAAAGTCAGAGTGACTTATTTCCGTTGGGGTCCTTGTAATACCTTATTATTACACTATAAAGGAGATAATATCTTATTATTATACTGTAAAGGAGATAATATCTTATTATTGTACTATAAAGGAGATATACTAAGATATGGCAACGCTCTCGCCACACACTGATTGTACGTGGCTCGAGCCCCGGCCGGATAGGAACGTTGGACGTGTTTCCTTACACCTGCTGTCCCTGTTCACCAAGCAAGTAAGTAGGTACCTGGGTGTTAGTCGACTGGTGTGTGTCGCATCCTGGAGAAATGTAAAGGACCCCAATGGAAATAAGACAGAGTCCTCGATGGCGCACTGACTTTTTTTGAGTTATCCTGGGTGGCTAACCCTCCGGGTTAAAAATAAGAATAAAAATATTATCTCTCTTATCATCTCTTACAACAACTAACATGGTTTCAGGGACAGGAAATCCTGTGTCATAAACCTACTGGAGTTCTATGACATGGTGATAGCAGTATACAAGAGAGAGAGGTGGGTAGACTGCATTTTCTTGGACTGCAAGAAGGCATTTGACAGTTCCACACAAGAGATTAGTGCAAAAACTGGAGGATCAGGCAGGGATAACAGGGAAGGCACTACAGTGGATCAGGGAATATCTGTTGGAAGACAGCAGCGAGTCGTGGTACGAGGCTAGGTGTCAGAGTGGGCGCCTGTGACGAGTGGGGTTCCACAGGGGAAAGTCCTAGGACCGGTGCTGTTTCTGGTATTTGTGAACGACATGACGGAAGGAATAGACTCCGAAGTATCCCTGTTTGCAGATGATGTGAAGTTGATGAGAAGAATTCAGTCGGATGAGGACCAGGCAGAACTACAAAGGGATCTGGACAGGCTGCAGGCCTGGTCCAGCAATTGGCTCCTGGAGTTCAACCCCACCAAGCGCAAAGTCATGAAGATTGGGGAAGGGCAAAGAAGACCACAGACGGAGTACAGTCTAAGGGGTCAGAGACTATAAACCTCACTCAAGAAAAAAGATCTTGAGGTGAGTATAACACCACGCACATCTCCTGAAGTGCACATCAACCAAATAACTGCTGCAGCATATGGGCGCCTTGCAAAGATAAGAACAACATTCCGCCATCTTAATAATGAATCGTTCAGGACCCTGTACACCGTGTACGTTAGGCCCATATTGGAGTATGCGGCACCAGTTTGGAACCCACATCTAGCCAAGCACATAAAGAAACTAGAAAAAGTGTAAAGGTTTGCAGCAAGACTAGTCCCAGAGCTAAGAGGCATGTCCTACGAGGAGAGGTTAAGGAAAATCGACCTGACGACACTGGAGGACAGGAGAGATAGGGGGGACATGATAACGGCATATAAAATACTGAGAGGAATTGACAAGGTGGACAAAGACAGGATGTTCCAGAGATGGGACACAGCAACAAGGGGACACAGTTGAAAGTTGAAGACACAGACGAATCACAGAGATGTCAGGAAGTATTTCTTCAGTCACAGAGTAGTCAGGAGGTGGAACAGTTTGGGAAGCGATGTAGTGGAGGCTGTGGAAATTATTTAATTTCCGAAGCTATAGTGCCTAATAAGTGTTTAATGTGTTGATTTGGGTCAAAATGTATTTGTATTTTGAATATAACCAACCGGGTTCGCCCTGCGCCTGCGCGGATGTGCGGGGGCGGGGAGGGGGGACAGGTCGACTCGGGGCAGGGGTTGGCGGCAGTGTTTTGAATGTAATGAGGAGGCTGTGAAAATATGGGATCAGGAAATTGGCATTCACGGCGGCCTAAGGATTAATATAGGCCTCACTTTCTAATAGGAAGTGTCGTAACTGTTCCTGGTGAAGAGTGAGGGAACGTGATTTACGTGACCACCGTAATAAAGTGGTAAAATGAGTGGATAATAGTAGGACCGGGGGTGACGGGTGCTCCGCCATGGAATGTGTCCAGGGGAAATTACCCGTGAGTTAATCCTCACTCATCGGTCTCAGATCTTAATGGAGTGACCTCTAATGTGTATAATAATTATGAGACATTAAATCGTCTTGTGAATTGTAATGTGATCAGTGATAATAACACTAAGTTAAGGAATCGTTGAAGCGATATGAGCTGCCATTCCCAGAGTGTGTGCACATGTTTACCTCGTTGTTCCTGTCTCGAGGATAGTGAAGTTTTTATGGAGTTACGACTTCTAAACTGGGACAAACCAACGGGTACCTCATCCTGCTGGAATAAGAACCGTGTCGGTGTAACAGGGCATCGAAATGAGATGGTGAATGGAGGAAATAAGGAGCATCAATCACCCGCAGCTAACCTTTCTAGTTATAGCAGACTGATACTGGCCAGTTAGGTATGTTGTAATTGGATGGGTTATGGGTGATCCAGCTACATCAAGTGACCACCAGATAATATCTGGTAAGTGGTGGGATTATGTACAAGTGTTTTTCCTTGATGGATATGTCCATGTGTAACCTACCTCCCCCCCCCCTTCATTCAGTTAAACTAATATAATCTATACAGTCCACAATTAATTAGTAGCGCCGTACTTGTGGGTGCTATCCAATTTATACTGATCCCGGATAGATATGGATAAGATAGTGAGGTCGAAGGAACCACCTGCCGTGACCAGGGGTGGTTAAGTTTTCTCACATGTCTACACGGGGTGACTACGGTAAACAATATGGTTGTCTCCCAATGAGATTACTTGTATGCATGTAATGTTGAGGTACATACAGGTAACACCCTACAAAATTTTCCATAGAGGCAGGATCCATTCATAGCTTTAAGAAGAGGTATGATAAAGCTCATGGTTCAGTGAGAGTGACCCAGTAGCGACCAGTGAAGAGGTGGGGCCAGGAGCTGTGACTCGGCCCCTGCAACTACAACCAGGCGAGTACATACAGTTTTAGTAGCTGACCTATATTCAGCTGACCAGTGTACAGTGAGAGAATCATAGCAGAAAACGCCAAATATATCTATAAACTCAAGGAAAGTCAGGTTGTAGGTGGCGTTACTCCCCTCAGTGTTTTAAAAATGGCTGAGTCAGCAGAACAGGTCAGGAGAAAACAACACCACACAACCCCCGATAAATGGAATTGAGGGGGATTTGGAAGGATAAAACCATAGATTAAACCTTTCTGATCTACCAGAATGGAAAGGAGTTAGAAGTAAATTGGGGAAGCCAGACTGTGAAGTGAGATGGGAAGGGGAGTGTGTAATAAGGGGTTAACTGTAAGGGGTTTGTGAAGTTAAGGGAAAAGTGAGCAGTGAAGAGGGTTTTGAAGAGGAAATTTTACTAGTAATTCAGTGGTGATTGCTAAAGCAGATACTAAGTGTACTAGGGACTGGAAAAGAGAAATAAATATTATTGTATATGAGTAAAAGAGCGAAGAGTGAAAATGGCAGGCATTAGGGGGGTACAGGCTGCCATAATTATATTTATATTTCTTCTTCAATTCCATGAAGAAAGAAATCAGTCATGGGGGCTGGAAAAGGTGAATGGAGTAACAGCGCCCTGGACAGTAAAAGCCCAACAGTTGCCATCCTACCAGAAAAGTAAATGTCACTATCGCTGCAAGGTATGGCAACACCGCATACCCAAACAAAAACAGTGGTACACAGCTCTTATTGTAGCGCTCTTAAGTGGTGATATCCAAATTAATCCAGGACCTCAAACTATTGTGCAGAGGCAAAACAGACAGATAAATGACGGTGATAATGACGGTCTAGTAGCTAGGAATGATAACCTTAACTCCATATGTAATGCATACATAGGTCAACGTGAGACAATACAGCCATTATTATCTCAAACACTACCAAACAGGTGCATACACTGTACTAAAGTACGCATGAAAAACAGAAAAGGCACCTTATGTAAAATGTGTAAGGGGTGGGTGCATGATGGATGTATGTACAATTATAGCAACGGTGCCAGAATTCATTTTGTGTGTAACAAATGCACTTTGGCACAGTTACCCTTTAGCAATGATGACATTGATTTACCTAATTGAAGTTTCTTGGCAAGTGGTTCAGCTATGTTATAGAAGCCACTATTCTGGTTGAAGTTGTCGGATATAGAAATAAGTGATGATTCCAGGATTCTTCGGTATTGGGTGTTGTCTTCTGTGGCGATAAGTCTTGAGTTTCTGTAGTTTATCAAGTGGTTGTGTGAATTACGGTGTTGTACGCAGGCATTCCTAGTGTCGTCAGACCTGCTTGCGTATTGGTGTTCTGAAATACGTGTTTGGAGGTCCCTTGATGTTTCGCCCACTGTAGAAGGTCTGCTCACAAACTTGTCCAGTCTCCTTTCCAAGCTACCCAAGTTTTTAGACTCTACAACCCAACTCGGTACATCATCAGATGCAGCATTCTTCACCTGACCTCAGCCGGACTATAAATACTCACTTTCCTTCCACCCCAGGTAGTTCTGTTTGTGACTTGAAAAAGCCCACTGTGTGGGCGAAACGTAGTCAATAAAGGATCACATTATACTGCATTTGTGTCTATATTGCCATTGATTTACCTAATTTTAATACAAATGACCCATTGCCATATATTGATGATTATGATTGTTTTATGAAAACAGGCCTTCACTTTATTCATGTCAATGCAAGATCACTTCTTCCTAAATTGGCAGAGATTAGGATTGTAGCTAACAAAATTAGGGCGGCAGTTATAACCATCTCTGAATCTTGGTTGGATGATACGGTGACTGACGACGAGGTCAAAATAGATGGTTACAATATAAAACGCTTAGATAGGAACAGAAAGGGTGGTGGAGTATGTGCCTACATTAGAAATGACTTAGCTTACAACCCAAGACCTGATTTAAATAACAATAAACTGGAGATTCTATGGTTTGAAGTGCTGCTTCCTAAGACCAAACCCATCTTAGTAGGAACTAGTTACCGCCCTCCTACCCAGGACCAGTTCTTAGAAGACTTTTCCAGAGTCTTGTCCGGAGTTGAAAACAATTGCGAGACAATAATACTGGGCGACTTCAATATCTGTTTTCAGCAGCAAAATAACGGGCTATGCAAAAGATATAAACAAATTCTAGGATTAAATAGTTACACTCAACTAATTAATACTCCAACCCGGATCACACAGTTCTCAGCCACCCTAATTGACCACATACTTTGTAACCGCTCTGAGAACATTAGTCAGTCAGGCGTCATTACCACAGGTCTTAGTGATCATTTCATCATTTACTGCACCAGGAAAATCACTAGGGATAGGATAGGCCTACACAGGACAATAAAAATGAGGTCAACTAGAAACTACAGTAAAGAAACACTGGTAAATAGGCTACACAATTGTGACTGGACAGAGATAACAAGTTGCACGGACGTAAACGATGCCTGGGAAAAATTCAAAACAATGTTCACTACCATCCTTGATAATATTGCACCAGTTAAAGAGGTTAGGATTAAACGAAGAACTGAACCCTGGATGAATGCTGAGATATTAGATAATATGAAATTCAGAGACCAGCTGCTAAAAAGATTTATAGCAAACAGACAGGATATTGCAGCACTAAATGAATTCCAAAGGGTGAGGAACAGAGTATAGAGACTTATAAAAGGAGCAAAGGCAAAGCACTACTGCTCAAAAATTGAAGAGTATAAGCATAACCCCAGAAAGCTCTGGCAACAACTAAAACAGTTGGGGTATAGCCATAAGCCAGTAGATAGGTCTAACATAGTACTCACTATCGATAATGAGGTATGCCACGAAACATCTAAGGTGGCAAATTGCTTTAATTCCTACTACACATCTGTTGCATCAACACTAGTAAGTAAACTACCAGCTGTATCAAATACCTTTAACACAGACTCTGATAAGTTTCAAACATACTATACCAATAAAGGGGTAACCCCAAGCAGTTGTCAACTAGTAAGTGTATCTCATGACTTTATTCAAAAAGAACTAAGCAGGTTAAACCCAACTAAGAGCACAGGCCCTGATAACATCCCGTCTAAGTTCCTAAAAGATGGTGCTTCTGAACTGTCAATCCCTATTGCTCACATAATAAATCTATCAATCACCACTAATACCGTACCGGAGGGGTTCAAGGAGGCCAGAGTTACTCCTATCTTCAAGAAAAATAGTAGGTCTGATGTAAGCAACTATAGGCCTGTTAGTATACTCAGTATAATATCTAAAATTCTAGAGAGGGCGGTGTATTCTCAAGTAGTTAAGTACCTTAATGACAACAACATTCTCCATAGCTATCAATCGGGCTTTAGAAGATCCTACTCAACCGACACCTCCCTTATTAATCTGATGGATTACCTGAGAACTGAAATGTCAAAGGGGAACCTCATAGGTATGGTAACCTTAGACCTGCAAAAGGCCTTCGATACTGTCAACCACAATATATTATGTAATAAACTTCAAGCTATCGGTATAGGTTCTGTAGACTGCTTTAAGTCCTACCTTAGCAACAGGAGACAAATAGTCAAAATCAACAAAACAGAATCAGAACCCCTGCCGATAACATGTGGAGTTCCCCAAGGTAGTGTTCTGGGTCCCTTATTATTCTTATGTTATGTCAATGATATGCCTATCAGTGTCAAGTGCAAACTCCTACTGTATGCAGATGACAGTGCTCTGTTAGTGTCAGGTAAGACCCACAAGTTATTGCTAATGTTTTAACACTGGAACTGGAGTCCTGCAGCAAATGGTTAGTAGACAACAAACTATCATTACACCTAGGGAAAACTGAAGCCATTCTCTTTGGCACGAAACATAAACTGAGAAGGGTAAATAATTTTAATGTTCAATGTAATGGGGACCCCATCACTTTGGTTTCATCAGTAAAATATTTGGGAATCCCCTTTGACCCATGCATGTCAGGAGAATTGATAGGGAACAGTGTAGTAAAGAAAGAGAATGCCAGACTGAAGTTCCTGTATAGACAAGCACAGTGTCTACCTACTGAGGCTCGCCATATGGATTACACATGCTCTTCTTGGTACTCTGCCTTGACAAAAAAACTGAAAGATAGACTGCAAATCACCCAGAACAAAATCGTAAGATTCATCCTGGGGCTGGGACCAAGAGAACATGTAGGCCAGGATGAACTACAGCAGTTGGATATGCTGAATGTTGAAGACAGAGTAAAACAACTGAAGCTAAATCATGTTTATAAAATTGCTCACAATGTCCAGAATATCTTGCTGTCAATTTTGTCAAGGTTGGGAACAGCAGCAATCATAGTACTAGGGGGAGAGAGCACAACTTTGTAGTACCCACAGTCAGTGGCCAGGCTTCAAACACCTTTTATTGTACAGCAATAAAGGAATGGAACAGACTGCCTGCACATGATAAAGCCAGTCATAGCATGAACCAGTTCAAGAAGAGTGCCAAAAGGTGTCTGATGAATGTAGCTACAGAAAGGGAGGGGAATGATTTTCTATTTTTTAGCTAACATACGTGTAAATTTTACCTTATTCCTAGTAATGACCCTCGTATTGTAGATAGTCTTAATGACCTTCGTGTAGTAGATAGTCTCTTTAGTATGATAATAAGATGTTATCTTCATTGTAGAATAATAAGAAAATATTATAAGCTTTATATTATAATAATAAGGTAAAAGGACCCCAATGGAAATAAGTCACTCTGTCTGACTTTTTTGGGTTATCCTAGGTTCTCTACACATATGCTGCTATGTATGATAATTCTATGTAACTGTATTTGTGTATACCTGAATAAACTTACTTACTTACTTACTTACTTACTTACAGGTGGAAACCGAGTACTGTGGGAATATTTAATAATAGTCTATGTTGATAGATAAAGAAAATGTTCGTTTTACAATTAACTAGTTTTCTTTATTACTAATGGTAAACTACCATAATTTCCTTAAGATAAGATAAGATTTGTTCGGACTTTTAAACCGGGGGAGGGTTAACCATTCTGAAAAACCCAATAAAGTCAGCGCGTCATCGAAGACTGTCTTATTTCCACTAGAGTCTTTAATCTTGCCCCTCCCCCCAGGATGCGACCCACACCAGGCCCGGTGGCCTGGTGGCTAAAGCTCCCGCTTCACACACGGAGGGCCCGGGTTCGATTCCCGGCGGGTGGAAACATTTCGACACGTTTCCTTACACCTTTTGTCCTGTTCACCTAGCAGCAAATAGGTACCTGGGTGTTAGTCGACTGGTGTGGGTAGCATCCTGGGGGACAAGATTAAGGACCCCAGTGGAAATAAGTTAGACAGTCCTCGATGACACACTGACTTTCTTGGGTTATCCTGGGTGGCTAACCCTCCGGGGTTAAAAATACGAACGAAATCTTATCTTGACTATCGCCGAGGTACTACGTGAGCACGGACAGCAGGTGTAAGATAAGATAAGATAGGATTTTTTTCAAATTTTTAACCCCAGAGGGTTAGCCTTATTTCCATTGTGTAATGCCTAATTTTGTGCTTGTATACTTACTCAGTAACCTATGTCTAGTTCTTAAGTAGTCTGTAAGCATTACTGTTAATCTTCCCGAAATGCTGTTCATGTTAGTGGCTTTCTTTGTGCTTAATAATATTTTATTACAAGTAAAGCTACATTTTTTATACATAAAGTTTGTTTGTATTGGGATCCTTCAATCTTGTCCCCCAGGATGCGACCCAAACCAGTCGATTAACAACCCAGCTATCTACTTACTGCTTGGTGAACAGGGACAGCGGGTGTACGTGAGTAACACTCAGGTACCTACTTACTGATAGGTGAACAGGGACAGCAGTGTATCTATCACCCAGGTACCTACTTAATGCTATGTGAATAGGGACAACAGGTGTATGGAAACATGTCCATCCTTTCCACCTATCTTCAACTTCGTTTTACTGCAACTTCCACTCATACCACACTTCACTTTCACTCATACCACATCTTACCCCCACTCATACCACATATCTCCAATCATACCACACCTTCACCTCCACTCATACCACATATTATCTCCAATCATACCACACCTTCACCTCCACTCATACAACATATTATCTCCACTCATACCACACCTTCACCTCCACTCATACCACATATTATCTCCACTCATACCACACCTTCACCTCCATTCATACCTATTCTATAATACCACAACAGAATGAATTTATACCTAACACTGAGGCAAAAATCACACATTGAGTGACCGTGATACAATCCTCGACACGGGGGGGAAACGTTGGTCATGTTTCCTTACACCTGCTGTTCCTGTTCACCTAGCAGCAAGTAGGTACCTGGGTGTTAGCCGACTGGTGTGGGTGGCATCCTGGGGGGTGGTAATATACCTCAGATAGGGCTGGACTTTGAAATGAGCTGAGGTAGGATAACAGCTCTTAGTCTGTAAAATTAATTTGTGTAAAAAAAAAAAAGGCAGTTCAGGGTCTAGTCAAAAAATAAATTACTTCGATTAACAGTTAAGTATTCTTGATTTACTCATAATAACTGTTTGCACAAATAGATGGAGTAACTAAGAGCTTACCTTGAGGACCAACACTTGTTAATGTATTTCTTTGTTACTGTGGGACGATCTGCATGAACCTCCCAGTGAGTTTACACCATCACTTCCTTAGAGAAATATTAATGACACCTTTCGACTTTATGTATTACTCAACATTGCGAATATATTATTTTACATTGTTTCAATGCATTACCCTACATCACTTTACATTGTACTAGAGTTAAATTACAAATTGTATTACACTATTCTAAATACACATTACAGTATGCTAAATGCATATTATATTGTACATAATACACATAATATACTAGACTCTGTAATATATCAAATACAAACCGCAGCATTTCAAACACTCATTCCATTATCATATACATTCTGTTGTACCACTTTACTGTATTCCATATTGCAATATACAAATGGCACATTACATTACACTTCTCATTTCCTCACACCACATTACATTAGCTATTACAATAGGCATTACATTACTCATTGCAGTTTCACCCCATTCACTTTACTCTCTAGCTGCCTACACCTCCAGTCAATAAACTCCATCAGTATTTCCCAGACACAGCATAGAGAGGTTGTGAGTCCTGGCATAACTACATTTACAGCTTCAATTCTCTCTGCAATAGGCTCTGAGACTCCGTCTGCCATTCCGATTCTTCTTTTTTTTTTTATCGTTGATCTGAAGCTTCCTTGTTGTCGTGGCTTGCACACGGGTGTCGCTTCTGGTGTTTCCTGTCACTGTTGTTCAGAGTGTCTGCTGCAGCGCTGTTGTACTTCTTTGTGTTATGTGTATTCTGTCTGCCTAGCTGCCTTCTTACTTTCTTTCCTATCTGTTTGACTGTCTTTCTAATTTCTTTCCTTATTTCTGTCTTTTTCATTTCTCTTCTTTCTTATTTTCATCTTTCCTTTCCTGCCTGTTTCCTGTTTAACTCTCTTTAAATAACTTTGTCTATTAACGGCCACTCGCCTCTCTTCGCCTCACCACGACTACAATTATGGGCACCACGACTACTCTCCCCGGCTTCCTCTCGCCTCACCACGACTAATACCCCCCCTCCATCCCCCCCGCCACCCCGCTAAACCATTAGGCATCATACAGCCCTGTGGAATGGGAGGCATTCAAATTTGACAAAAGTGTAAGGTGGCTCCAGTTCCTTGAATCAAGATCCCTAACTGGCCTGCCGGCATTAATCAGGCGTCTCTCCAGTCGAATAACACCAGGTATCTACTTACTGCTAGGTGAACAGGGAAAACAGTTCCACTTATCTGAGGATTGAACCCCGACCTCTCAGTTTATGAGATGAGGCCGCTACCAACTGAACCACGAGGGAGGGAAAAGTTCGTTTATTCACACCTTATCCTACTGTGTACATTTCCTTGTTAATTTTCAGGCGTCACTTTCTGAGGGCGCTTTATGAACTAAAACTGTTTGTTTAACATTACCTCCAGCTACCATATATGAAAAAAAACTGCTCGTACATAGAGGTCTGGGGGTCGATCCCCAGTATGGGTGGAAACATTAGGACATATTTCCTTAGGACATTGCTGTCCATGTTCACCTTTCAGTAAAATGAGTTCCTGGGTGTTAACCGATTGGTGTGGGTCGCATCCTGGGACAAAATTGACCTAATTTGCCCGAAATACTCTACATGACAAGGGATTTTCTATATAGTATGTCACTGGTGGTCTGCATACCATGTACGTGTACTTGTAGAAATAAAGATTATTATTATTATTATTATTATTATTCAAAATGGCTGAGCAACACCAGGAAATGTTGAGATCTGCACGTGTCACTGGAGACAGAGCCATCATCCTCACTTCCTAACACACTGCGTCTCATTCATTTCAATAAAGGCCAAGAGACACCCCCAGGTGGCTCCGTGACGCAGGAGTCACTCCCTACGCTATCTATGTTTGGGTGCATCCTGGGGGAGATGGAGGGAGTGGCGCTGTGCTTCTGAAAATAGCTCTGGAAAACTCGTTTTTTCCCTGTGTGGAGGGAGTGGTGGAGGGGGGTCCTCCTCAGGGAGGGGGAGGGTTTCCTCCTCTTGATCAGGCTAGTGGCAAGGAAAAAACAGGGGAGAGTGCAGCGGACAAGTGTAGTAGTAGCAGCAGCAACACACACAGCAAGAGGCATTCTTGAGCTTCCCCAGCGCTCGGGCTTAATGCCCAAAGCTGGGGTGTGACTCCAAAAAGATCCTGTAGTGCTTGCTGCCTTTGCACCTCCTGATATTGTCTGCTGCTATGCAGCTGCCACACCTTTCGAGCCCAGTGTGGGCGGGGTTTGTGGCATCCCAAGGTGCCTAGCTTCTCCTTCCGAGCCCCGTGGGGGCGGGGAATGGGGCTAGGCCTGGGGACAGCTGGTTCCAGAAGATGAGGAGGTACTTGTACCTCCTCCCACGGCAGACATTGGTCTGAGATACTCCCACAACAGGGACCCAAGGTCTGGCCACCTCTTGGAAAAGGCCCCGGCCGGGCGATTATACCGGCGAATCAGCTACCTACCTACCAAGGCTTGCCCATTGTTTTGTCTTTCCGTGGAAACCCTTACTTCTCTGGAAGCCCACGCACTCTCTGGAGACGGCCCATGCCTTACCAGATAACTCTTCCCCCCACACCCGTAAATCCTTGGCCCCCCTCTGGATAATTCCCCCCCCCCCCCCAGAAACATTTGCATCCCTTCTGGAAGCCCCTGCGCCTTTAAAAAATTTCCAACTGACGCACATGTTGGAATTTTAAAAAAAAAAACTACTCTATGTGGCCCATTTGATAAATGTCTTGTTGCCTCTTTTTCAATACTTTCAAACTTCATTTGATCCTAATCAAAAGGTAGGGAAGGGAGAAAAGTGACTATATTGCTGAGACAATGAAACACTAATATGGGTCAAAACTGTATCACTGGTGTGCTTTAAGCGCGCTTGAAGCATATCGACTACTAAAATAGGTCATTAAGAATGAATACCATCTGTTTACTACCAGTCAAGAATACTTTAATACTTTACATATGGATTAAAGTAAACTCCTAGTGTATATACACTGAGCGACGCACAAACTACTTGGTGCATATATCCTGTGTATCTGACATATATATTATATAACAGATACATATAAACGGCTGTTGTAAGTCTTGTAAGTGTATGTTTGTTCTCTTTGATTTCGTTGTCTTTACTTCCTCTGTGGGCTGAATATCAGACTACATACATATTATATTTAAATATGAAGAGCAAGTAGATCGCTGCACTGTCCAAGAAAAGTGTCCCCGTACTGCATAACCTGTGGCTCTTCCTGTATGTCAATGTGCGCGAAAATTTAACTGCAGTGTGTGTGTGTGTGTGTGTGTGTGTGTGTGTGTGTGTGTGTGTGTGTGTGTGCGTGTGTGTGTGTGTGTGTGTGTGTGGCATAAGTTTACAAGGCAGTTGAAGATTTGATGCGAATAAGATTGGCTATTCACATGTCATCCAGTTTTCAATTAAATTGGCAAATTAGAACATATTCAGCCTTAAACTAATTCAGATCGTCCACTAAGAAACACTACTTTTTGAAGCCAAACTGAATAGGCATTCTTTTGTTATCTAAGAGAGACCAGTATCCTAAATTGCATCAGCACATTAAATTTGAAGACAGTCAGAATTTGAATGGTCAAGCTGTCAGCGTTGAAAGGTGAAGGAAATTAGATGAAGCGCTCAGAAATTAATGCATGACTATCAGCATTTCAGTTTTGCCAGTTTCTGCTATAAGAAAAAGGCAAATTTGTATCAGCACAAGTTGAAATAAATCTAATCTATGTATCTCTCTCTGCTTTCCTCCTCTTCTTTTCATTCCTTTCCGCCCATCCCTTATCCTTCCCTTCCTTCTCCCCGAGTAACAATAAATATCTTCCAGGTGACAACTATGCCAGCAGCGACATTCTTGTGTCGTGTCTGCCTGAAGGACACACACACACACACACACACACACACACACACACACACACACACACACACACACACACACACACACACACACACACATACACACACACACACACACACACACACACTACGGGTCTAGTGTCTAATCGACATGTGCCTAGGACAAAATGGTAACACACACACACACACACACACACATACACACAGACACACAGACACACACACACATACACACATACACATACACGTACACATATATATACACACACACATACACACACACACACATACACATACACACACACACATACACACATACGCATACACACACATACACACACACACACACACACACACACACACACACACACACACACACACACACACACACACACACTACAGGCCTAGTGTCTAATCGACATGTGCCTAGGACAAAATGGTAACTAACACACACACACATACACACACATACACACACACACACACACACACACACACACACACACACACACACACACACACACACACATACTACAGGCCTAGTGTCTAATCGACATGTGCCTAGGACAAAATGGTAACTAACACACACACCTCGGCAGGTGAAAAATAATAAAGAGAGGTAAGAGACAAAAAAACAGAGAGAATAGACTCTGGTAAGAGAAGCTGCAGACCTCACTCAGAGAAAGAGCACAGTGAGCACTGAGCATAGTGTGGAGCATATCACCAGAGGCACACATCAAGTGAATAACCTCTGCAGCCAATGTTTGTCTGGTGAATCAAAGGGAAGCCTTTATTAATCACAACCAAAAGTTATTAAGGGTCCTTTAATACAACACATGTCAAGCCCATATTGGACCATGCAGCACCAACATGGAACAAACACCAGATAAACAATACAAAATAAAGAGATGCAAACATAAATATAGGTAGGTCCATGTTTCTGTCTCTGAAAATCTCTCACGGAAATACCATCTTATCCACCATTACATACATAAATTGAACAGGAGCCTTGTAGAAATAAATGTTAAGCAACTGGAGGAAGTGCAGAGGTATGTAGCGAGACTAGTTCCAGAGCTAAGGAAAATAAGACGTTAGGAAACATTAAATGACGATATTAGAAGACAGGAAACACACTGGAGACATAATAATAACATACGAAAGTACTCAGATGAATTAATAGGATAGACAGGGAAAAGCTGTTGTAGAGGCTGGAGACGTACTTGGGGAAACAGTTGCAAGTTAACGACAGATGAATCATAGGAATATCAGGAAATATATCTTTAGCCTCAGAGTGGTCGGGAAGTGGAATAACCTCGACGAAGAAGTGATGAAAGTAGGATTTATACATAGTTTTAAGAATAAGTATGATAAGGCCCGCTAGCCTACCTTCCTTGTATGTACTTTACTGATTTACCATTTCGCTATATAATAATAATAATAATAATGTAGTAGGAGCAGTGCGAAACAATCACACTGTGCACACAGTGTACACACAGTATATATTAGTAGTGAGTTAGCTTACATATGTTCTAGAGTGTCTTCCATAAATATGAAGTCTTCCATGTAAAATCTTTGTTACAAATGTATCTACAGACAAATGGCCCAAAGTTGACACGTGCTGATAAAGACAAAATTGTATCTTATTACAAAATAAATTATTATTATTATTATTATTATCATCATCATTATTATTATTTGTCTACCTTGTGTATTTAGCTCTCGTTGACTGTTGTTATTATATGGTAGTTGGTCTTGTGGCGTCTTTGGTTGTATATATGTGTGTGCGTGTGTGTGTGTGTGTGTGTGTGTGTGTGTGTGTGTGTGTGTGTGTGTGTGTGTGTGTGTGTGTGTGTGTGTGTGTGTACTCATCTATATGTGGTGTGTATACATTATACATAACAGGACACTACCTGCCTGACAGGACACCTTGCACTTGCTAATGAGCTCGCTCCTGGAGTTATCAACAACTCTCTGACTAACAAGTAGGAACACGTAATATTATTACGAGACCAAGAGCCCTGAATAGTTAAGTTGAGCCAGAGGGGTGTGCAGGAGAAGGATGTGCAGAGCAGGCGGTGTTGAGATGGGTGGGTGAAGCAGGGCAACAGCGATGAGGAAAGGAATGGAAATGAAGCTAAGCTTGTAGAGAGAGAGACAGAGACTAACCAGGGCACAGGTGGGGTTAGAACATGACAAATGAGTCGTAAAACTCCAGGCCAGTATGTAAACCACTGGGCCAGCTGGCTACAGTAAGATTCATCCATCACGAGAAGAGAGCCCTTCCTAGTACACGAGACAGGTGGCACAACCTACTAACAAACTACATACAACTTATTACTGGACGCCAAGGTGAACTAATTCCAGACCACAACTGTAAGGTGAACATCCCAACTTGCAGACTTATTGCAACTCACTATGGGTCACACTGTTACGTCTACTTTATCTATTAATCAACAGTAGTGCACTCAAGACCACACTGACCTAGAAAACTACGGTGGTTCCACGTGTTTCATAATTCTTATAGAATAATTGCTGCTTCCATCTGTGTTCTGTTTGTCGTGGCACACACATTCTCTCTCTCTCTCTCTCTCTCTCTCTCTCTCTCTCTCTCTCTCTCTCTCTCTCTCTCTCTCTCTCTCTCTCTCTCTCTCTCTCTCTGTCTCTCTCTCTCTCTCTCTCTCTCTCTCTCTCTCTCTCTCTCTCTCTCTCTAACACACACACACACACACGCCGGGCGACACTGGAGGACAGGAGGGTTAGGGGAGATATGACAACGACATATAAAATACTGCAAGGAATTGATAAGGTGGAAAGAAACAGGATGTTCCAGAAATGGGACACAGAAACAAGGGGTCACAATCGGAAGTTGAAGACTCAGGTCTGGCTATAAAAAAATAACCGGTTTCCCTGAATCCCTTCACTAAATATTACCATGCTCACACTCCAACAGCTCGTCAGGTCCCAAATACCATTCGTCTCCACTCACTCCTAACACGCTCACGTACGCTTGCTGGAAGTCCAAGCCCCTCGCCCACAAAACCTCCTTTACCCCCTCCCTCCAACCTTTTCGAGGAAGATCCCTACCCCGCCTTCCTTCTCCTACAGATTTATACGCTCTCCATGTCATTCTACTTTGATCCATTCTCTCTAAATGACCAAACCACCTCAAGAAACCCTCTTCAGCCCTCTGACTAATACTTTTATTAACTCCAAACCTTCTCCTAATTTCCACACTCCGAATTTTCTGCATAATATTTACACCACACATTGCCCTTAGACAGGACATCTCCACTGCCTCCAACCGTCTCCTCGCTGGTGCATTTACCACCCAAGCTTCACACCCATATAAGAGTGTTGGTGCTACTATACTTTCATACATTCCCTTCTTTGCCTCCATAGATAACGTTTTTTGTCTCCACATATACCTCAACGCACCACTCACCTTTTTTCCCTCATCAGTTCTATGATTAACCTCATCCTTCATAAATCCATCCGCCGACACGTCAACTCCCAAGTATCTGAAAACGTTCACTTCTTCCATACTCCTTCCCAAGTTGATATCCAATTTCTCTTTATCTAAATCATTTGATACCCTCATCACCTTACTCTTTTCTATGTTCACTTTCAACTTTCTACCTTTACACACACTCCTAAACTCATCCACTAACCTTTGCAATTTTTCTTTAGAATCTCCCATGAGCACAGTATCATCAGCAAAAATCAACTGTGTCAATTCCCATTTTGTATTTGATTCCCATAATTTAATCCCACCCCTCTCCCGAACACCCTAGCATTTACTTCTTTTACAACCCCATCTGTAAATATATTAAACAACCATGGTGACATTACACATCCCTGTCTAAGACCTACTTTTACTGGGAAGTAGTCCCCCTCTCTTCTACACACCCTAACCTGAGCCTCACTATCCTCATAACACTTAACAGCATTTAGTAACTTACCACCTATTCCATATACTTGCAACATCTGCCACATTGCTCCCCTATCCACTCTATTCTAAATCCATAAATGCAATAAAAACTTCCCTACCTTTATCTAAATACTGTTCACATATATGCTTCAATGACTTGATCTACACATCCCCTACCCACTCTGAAACTTTCTTGCTCATCCGCAATCCTACATTCTGTCTTACCTCTAATTCTTTCAGTTATAACCCTACCATACACTTTTCCTGGTATACTCAGTAAACTTATTCCTCTATAATTTTTACAATCTCTTTTGTCCCCCTTCCCTTTATATAAAGGGACTATACATGCTCTCTGCCAATCCCTAGGTACCTTCCCCTCTTTCATACATTTATTAAACAAAAATACCAACCACTCCAACACTATATCTCCCCCTGCTTTTAACATTTCTGTCATGATTCCATCAGTTCCAGCTGCTTTACACCCTTTCATTCTACGTAATGCCTCACGCACCTCCCCCACGCTCACATCCTGTTCTTCTTCACTCCTATAAGATGTTATACTTCCCTGGCCAGTGCATGAAATCACCGCTTTCCTTTCTTCGTCGACATTTAAAAGTTCCTCAAAATATTCTCGCCATCTACCTAATACCTCCATCTCCCCATCTACTAACTCCCGTACTCTGTTTTTAACTGACAAAACCATTCGTTCTCTAGGCTTTCTTAACTTGTTTAACTCACTCCAAAATTTTTCTTATTTTCATTAAAATTTCTTGACAGTGCCTCTCCCACTCTATCATCTGCTCTCCTTTTGCACTCTCTCACCACTCTCTTCACCTTTCTTTTACTCTCTATATACTCTACTCTTCCTATAGCACTTCTGCTTTGTAAAAACCTCTCATAAGCTAACTTCTCTTTTATCACACCCTTTACTTCATCATTCCACCAATCACTCCTCTTTCCTCCTGCCCCCACCCTCCTATAACCACAAACTTCTGCCCCACTTTCTAATACTGCATTTTTAAAACTTTTCCAACCTCTTCATCCCCCCCACTACTCATCTTTGCACTAGCCCACCTTTCTGCCTATAGTTGCTTATATCTCACCCGAACTTCCTCCTCCCTTAGTTTATACATTTTCACCTCCCTCTTGCTTGTTGTTGCCATATTCCTCTTTTCCCATCTACCTCTTACTCTAACTGTAGCTACAACTAAATAATGATCCGATATATCAGTTGCCCCTCTATAAACGTGTACATCCTGGAGCCTACCCATCAACCTTTTATCCACCAATACATAATCTAACAAACTACTTTCATTACCAGCTATATCATACCTCGTATATTTATTCATCCTCTTCTTCATAAAATATGTATTACTTATTACTAAACCTCTTTCTACACATAGCTCAATTAAAGGCTCCCCATTTTCATTTACCCCTGGGACCCCAAATTTACCTACTACTCCCTCCACAACATTTTTGCCCACTTTAGCATTGAAATCCCCAACCACCATTACTCTCACACTTGGTTCAAAACTCCCCACGCATTCACTCAACATTTCCCAAAATCTCTCTCTCTCCTCTACACTTTTCTCTTCTCCAGGTGCATATACGCTTACTATAACCCACTTTTCACATCCAATCTTTATTTTACTCTACATAATCCTTGAATTAATAGATTTGTAGTCCCTCTTTTCCTGCCATAACTTATCCTTCAACATTAGTGCTACTCCTTCTTTAGCTCTAACTCTATTTGAAACCTCTGACCTAATCCCATTTATTCCTCTGCACCGAAGGTAGAAGGTATATAGCCAGCCAACAAGTTGGCTGGCTATATACCTTCTGCCTTCTAATGAATGAGTTTAGACCCATAATCCACAATTAAATACAACGGGAAGAAGGGTATTATAGTGGTTCACAAAACCAACTAGAAGTTTAAGATATGTGCAACACTTGGCTATCTTTATTATGATGACGTTTTGACAACCATTAGCTTTATTCATCCAATATAGTGGAAAGTACTGGAGACGGTGTGAGACATAAGTAGTAGACTGAGGGGATTAGTCCCTCAGCCTTGATGAATCTGTTGTAAACGAAGGACGACTGATGATGCACTTGAGGTGATCAACCAGTTAGCCTTGATAGAAAGTGTTTGGTTGAACAGTGAAGGCTGAAGTTATACTCTCATTTCCTTAACTTTCGTTATTAATTACCTTAACACATAACATGCTATTATCCTACACTTACAACACCCAGAGACAAAGATATTATGGTAGGACAAACACTTGCAATTTAAGCGAACTGTGTACTTACACGGAGTCTTGGAGGCTTTACCCTGGGTTATGGAGTGAGTCATAACTACCAGCTGGTCATTGTCTGTGACTGAATCAATCAGGTCCAAGTTGTGTACGCTAGAAACAACCAAATATCTCTTTAGTTGCATGTTCACTTCCCTTTACACAGACATGACCACACATGTCTCCACTCTCGGCCTGTCAACACAATCCTCCTATTCCTTACCTCAGCGACGCCAGTAACAAACTTTACATCGTCATACGTCATCATGACATACCTTGAGGTTAGACCTTATCCAGCCCACATGTTATTTTTCTTGACCTCGTATAATCTGGTATTGCTCATCTCTAGCTGCCTGGTAGGTATCTAGAGGTGACGCTCAGTAGGTTAAACCAGTTCTAATATCTCTGTTCAACCACTGTGTAAGTTATAAAATAAAAAAAATATGGTAAATAATGTGTTCTATATCACCCAATCACTGAAAGATTCTTTTAGACAGAAATGTGCAGCTTAATCTACAACATACTGGAAACCAAATAACCACCTTAATCTGTGTCTTTTTGAACTAAATAAGCAGCTCAATCTACGACATACTGGGTTAAATAAGCAGCTTAATCTGTGACATACTGGGTTAAATAAGCAGCTTAATCTGCGACTTACTGGGTCATCTAAGCTGTAGCACCTGGTCGAGGCAGGAGGTGGAGCATACAGAGGTCATCTTGCCACAGTTACAACGTTATTCAGGACATAACAATGAACCAGTATTGAATATTGATCACATAGCTCCTTTTATGTTTTAGCCTCGTTACTTTACCTCAGCTAGTCACTGAGGATTCATTATATACATCTTGGGACAATTCTTAAGTCCAGATTCTTCTGAAGACATAAAAATAATTTTCTTCCTCGGTTAAATTTTCGTTTGCTTCTGATAACGTTGTCTTCATGAGAGGCGCCTTTGTCGCCAGTGAAGGGTTCTTGATCCAGGGAATTGAAGCTACCCACCATGTTTATTGTTTGAAACACTGGCCGTCTTCCATCCAGGAAGGGTGCCCCGAAGAACAAGGGAACACTCTCACCATCATTCAGGCAATAACCGTCTTGCTAGAAGAGTGCAGATATCACATTTATAAATATAATAATTTTGTTATATTAAGAAATATAGTCACTTTGATTTAGTGTTATATTGAACAGTATAATTATACTGTGTTTTTAGACACTATAATTAAATTCCATTATTGTATTGAACATTGTAGTTACTTTGAATCCATCAGTGTGTTATAATGAACGATAAGTCACTTTGATTTCCTTCGTTTGTGTTTCTTTGTAATTAGATGAGAGACAGTTTGCGTAGCCAAATTGTCTATATATCTTTGTGTTGCCTACAGACTCTCCTCTATAATGCTCTCTTAGTAAAACAATATATGGCTTATGACATTTTATTGAGCAGACGTTTCGCCCGCCAGAGGCTTTATTAATTCCTCACGATAGCGATAAAGTCCCTGTGGACGAAATCTTTTCTCGTTATGAAGCATATATCGTGTGTGATCAACTTACTTGTTGGTAGATAAGACCACTCATACCTGTGATGCTCTGACTCATGCATGTCTCTCACTACACCTTCTTTATCCTTCTCCCGCATTATCCACCTCTCTCATTATCCACCTTCCTTATTATCCACCTCCTCATGGATATTCATGCACATTAGCATGATTACTGTGTATGAATATCCAAAATTAATAACATGATGTTGGTGAATATTCGTGCACATTAGCATGACGCTGATGAGTATTCATGCACATTAACATGACGCTGGTGAGCATTCATGCACATTAACATGACGCTGGTGAGTATTCATGCTCATTAACATGACGCTGGTGGATATTCATGCACATTAACATGACGCTGGTGGATATTCATGCACATTAACATGATACTGGTGGATATTCATGCACATTAACATGATACTGGTGGATATTCATGCACATTAACATGATACTGGTGGATATTCATGCACATTAACATGATACTGGTGGATATTCATGCACATTAACATGATACTGGTGGATATTCATGCACATTAACATGATACTGGTGGATATTCATGCACATTAACATGATACTGGTGGATATTCATGCACATTAACATGACGCTTGTATTATCAATGAATTTCATGGGATGGTGTTAACTTTGTGTAGGGTTTATAGAACTTAAGCCGTGTGTGCTTCAACAAACCCCGTGACTGATCTTGGAAACCCCGTGACTGATCATGGAAACCCCGTGACTGATCATGGAAACCCCGTGACTGATCTTGGAAACCCCGTGATTGATCTTGGAAACCCCGTGATTGATCTTGGAAACCCCGTGACTGATCTTGGAAACCCCGTGACTGATCTTGGAAACCCCGTGACTGATCTTGGAAACCCCGTGACTGATCTTGGAAACCCCGTGATTGATCTTGGAAACCCCGTGATTGATCTTGGAAACCCCGTGACTGATCTTGGAAACCCCGTGGCTGATCTTGGAAACCCCGTGATTGATCTTGGAAACCCCGTGATTGATCTTGGAAACCCCGTGATTGATCTTGGAAACCCCGTGATTGATCTTAGAAACCCCGTGACCTTGGAAACCCCGTGACTGATCTTGGAAACCCCGTGATTGATCTTGGAAACCCCGTGATTGATCTTGGAAACCCCGTGATTGATCTTGGAAACCCCGTGATTGATCTTGGAAACCCCGTGACTGATCTTGGAAACCCCGTGGCTGATCTTGGAAACCCCGTGATTGATCTTGGAAACCCCGTGATTGATCTTGGAAACCCCGTGATTGATCTTGGAAACCCTGTGACCTTGGAAACCCCGTGATTGATCTTGGAAACCCCGTGACTGATCTTGGAAACCCCGTGGCTGATCTTGGAAACCCCGTGATTGATCTTGGAAACCCCGTGATTGATCTTGGAAACCCCGTGATTGATCTTGGAAACCCCGTGATTGATCTTTGAAACCCCGTGATTGATCTTGGAAACCCCGTGACCTTGGAAACCCCGTGACTGATCTTGGAAACCCCGTGATTGATCTTGGAAACCCCGTGATTGATCTTGGAAACCCCGTGATTGATCTTGGAAACCCCGTGATTGATCTTGGAAACCCCGTGACTGATCTTGGAAACCCCGTGACTGATCTTGGAAACCCCGTGACTGAACTTGGAAACCCCGTGATTGATCTTGGAAACCCCGTGACTGATCTTGGAAACCCCGTGACTGATCTTGGAAACCCCGTGATTGATCTTGGAAACCCCGTGATTGATCTTGGAAACCCCGTGACTGATCTTGGAAACCCCGTGACTGATCTTGGAAACCCCGTGACTGATCTTGGAAACCCCGTGACTGATCTTGGAAACCCCGTGATTGATCTAGGAAACCCCGTGACTGATCTTGGAAACCCCGTGACTGATCTTGGAAACCCCGTGACTGATCTTGGAAACCCCGTGACTGATCTTGAAAACCCCGTGACTGATCTTGGAAACCCCGTGATTGATCTAGGAAACCCCGTGATTGATCTTGGAAACCCCGTGATTGATCTTGGAAACCCCGTGATTGATCTTGGAAACCCCGTGACTGATCTTGGAAACCCCGTGACTGATCTTGGAAACCCCGTGATTGATCTTGGAAACCCCGTGATTGATCTTGGAAACCCCGTGATTGATCTTGGAAACCCCGTGATTGATCTTGGAAACCCCGTGACTGATCTTGGAAACCCCGTGACTGATCTTGGAAACCCCGTGATTGATCTTGGAAACCCCGTGACTGATCTTGGAAACCCCGTGACTGATAATGGAACCCCCGTGACTGATCTCGATCAGTCACAGCTGATCTGGGACACCCCATGACCGATCTTGGAAACCTCGTGACTGATCTTGGATTCCAACCAGAGGTTAAAAAAAGTATTCTGGGTAACCTGCACATGCCAAGGGTTCCATGAGCCTTTTCCCAGTTATAGTTCACCAGGGGTTGAAGGTTTGAAGACGATCGGATAAGGCGTTCTGTAGTTGTAAATGAAATTATGGGAGGAAAGACGAGATAATGTTTCTGGAGCAGAAAGAACATAAAGGCACAATACTGTGAGTGGAACAATACACACATAACCAGCACATAGGAGAAAACACGTTATAACAACGTTTCGGTCCGACTTGGACGATTAACTAGTCACACACTAACACTCGTGTGTTAGTGTGTGACTAGTTAATGGTCCAAGTCGGACCGAAACGTCGTCACAAAGTTTCTGTCCCCTGTGTGCGGGTGATATGTGTATTGTTTCTGGACCTGTTGTTTCGTTTTTTGATTGCCTCTTCCCCTACCCCTTTATCAAGTGTTCGTCCGTTTTTCCGTGTGGGCTCTGTCTTCCCATTACAACACCGTTATACACAGCCACAAGGTAATGAAACAAGACGCAGCAGGAGGGAGCAGCAGCAGCAGGATGGACACCTCATACTGCATAAACAATGATCTTTTGCATAACGGGACCTCGTTACGTAGCTCACCAGTACCATCCTGGAAGGGAGAGAGAGAGAGAGAGAGAGAGAGAGAGAGAGAGAGAGAGAGAGAGAGAGAGAGAGAGAGAGAGAGAGAGAGAGAGAGAGAGAGAGAGAGAGAGAATAAGAACAATGCAGCGATAAACATAAATATAGAGAGGAAGGCACATAGGTGTGTATTTAGAGAGAGTACAGGAGTTGCCAGCAACGAGTCTACTCTTGAATTCCCTTATGCTTCTTAAGATGGTCGAGATTTAGTCACTTCTTGCCTCCGTTTGTGCCTGAATGAACTCATGAACTACACTTGTTGCGAACTATTAGAAATAATTAAACAAGAGTTTTTTTTTATTATTTACGAGGTTGTGTTTATTTTCAGCTGCAGCTCTGTGGCTCTTTTTTTTTTTTTTTTTTTTTTGTTTCTTATACTTGGCTTTTTTTTGTGCGGTATTACACACCCTCACAGTTTCGTTATTTATTAAGAAAAATTAGATATATCATCAGTATCCTACTATACTATTTTATGTGATAGTTATAAAGTGGGAACAAAAGCTAGGTCTGTTTCCGTGTTATATTCCATCACACAGGATGGGTGGAGAATTGAGACACTTACGCAACATACGGGAATCTATATTGAGGAAACGTTTCGCCACACAGTGGCTTCATCAGTCCAGTACAAAGTAGCAATGGGTAAGGAGAGGAGAAGTTTGAGGTAATCAGTCCCTCAACCTGGAATCGATGTGTTCAGTCCATCACTCTTGTAGGAAGTACAGTATAGGGCCAGAGAGGTGGCTTATATCCTGCAGTCAGAAGAGTCGAAGCAGGAGGATTCTCGTATGTTGCACAAGTGTCTCAATTCTTCAACTTGTCGGTTTTCAAAACCATTCAGCACACAGGATGGATCATATACATAAGGTTGAAATGTGTCGGAATTAACTGGGAGACTTCAGTAGTGTCAGTCTGAGCTGGGAGACTCAATAGCGTCAGTCTGAGCTGGAAGACTTCAGTAGCGTCAGTCTGGGCTGAGAGACTTCAGTAGTGTCAGTTTGAGCTGGGAGACTCAATAGCGTCAGTCTGAGCTGGAAGACTTCAGTAGCGTCAGTCTGGGCTGGGAGACTTCAGTAGTGTCAGTTTGAGCTGGGAGACTCAATAGCGTCAGTCTGAGCTGGAAGACTTCAGTAGCGTCAGTCTGGGCTGGGAGACTTCAGTAGTGTCAGTTTGAGCTGGGAGACTCAATAGCGTCAGTCTGAGCCCTAAGACTTCAGTAGCGTCAGTCTGGGCTGGGAGACTTCAGTAGTGTCAGTCTGAGCTGGGAGACTTCAGTAGTGTCAGTCTGAGCTGGGAGACTTCAGTAGTGTCAGTCTGAGCTGGGAGACTTCAGTAGTGTCAGTCTGAGCTGGAAGATTTCAGTAGTGTCAGCCTGAGTTTGGAGACTTTAGTAGAGTCAGCCTGAGTCTGGAGACTTCAGTAGGGCAGTGAGGGTATCTTCAAGCATCATTAAAGGTTTCGTTCCAGCAGAGCTGGAGTTACTATCACTTGGAAATTATAATCACTCAGGATGGCTTATCTCATACACAGGATACCTTTGAAGAGTTTCCGGCCATGGGCCAGGATGGCAGCAAAAAATATATACAGGATAGAAAAGAAAAAGGGGAAAGGAGATAACCTTGGACAACATTATGTATCTAAGAAGACATACCTACATTAATATGTAAATAATGAAACCTCACTGTTATGATAGCTTCTCTATATTTTAAAATATGTGTCAAAAAATACACACTTACAGCGGCCTCACAAGTCATTGTTATTTGCGTCATGTACATGTGCTGGTACTCATCAGTGTTATTTGCGTCATGTACATGTGCTGGTACTCATCAATGTTACTTGCGTCATGTACATGTGCTGGTACTCATCAGTGTTATTTGCGTCATGTACATGTGCTGGTACTCATCAATGTTACTTGCGTCATGTACATGTGCTGGTACTCATCAGTGTTATTTGCGTCATGTACATGTGCTGGTACTCATCAATGTTACTTGCGTCTTGTTTATGTGCTGGTACTCATCAGTGTTATTTGCGTCATGTACATGTGCTGGTACTCATCAATGTTACTTGCGTCATGTACATGTGCTGGTACTCATCAGTGTTATTTGCGTCATGTATATGTGCTGGTACTCATCAATGTTACTTGCGTCATGTACATGTGCTGGTACTCATCAGTATTACTTGCGTCATGTACATCATGTGCTGGTACTCATCAGTATTACTTGCGTCATGTACATCATGTGCTGGTACTCATCAGTATTACTTGCGTCATGTACATCATGTGCTGGTACTCATCAGTATTACTTGCGTCATGTACATCATGTGCTGGTACTCATCAGTGAGAAGAGTCAAACGCCTTAAATCTTTGTCTGTGTCTTGTATTCGAGTTAAATGAATGGGACTATAGATTCTTAGAATTCTTTTCAAACAACATAGGAACCCTGTCTTTTTGGTAACACCAGGTGTCTACAGTGTTATGTGTAATAATAGTTAGTGTGTGTTAGTGTGTGTATTCACTTATTTGTGGCTGCAGGGGTCGAGTCACAGCTCCTGGCCCCGTATCTTCGCTGGTCGCTTCTAGGTCCACTCTCTCCCTGCTCCATGAGCAGGGAGAGTGTTCCACTTCCTAACAACTCTGTGACTGAAGAAATACTTCCTAACGGACACTTCTGCGCCAGCCTTCGTAAAGAGTAGATGTCTCGCTCTACCTCTGCCTTGAGCATCTGTTAGGAATTTTAATTATTTTCTTCCCGGAAAACTTGTCCTCATCATAAGCAACTGGGCAATTGGTCGGGACGATATGAATAACCTTCGGAGAAATCTGTTGTTGTTGACTCAGCCAGAGACAAGGTATGGACGTCTGGCTTTGTCAGGGTTTAACCATGGGGGTCTACCTGACCTAATTTCGAATATATTTTTCATATTTTGAGGAAACTTGTCTGCTTTCCATTACCTGCCCAGATCTGGGCAGTCGTTGCACCCAGTAATAATAATAATATTTATTTCTACAAGTACGTGTACAGACCTAGCTGACATACTATATAGAAAGCACCTTGTTATGCAGAGCATTTCAGGCAAATTAGGTCAATTATGTCGCCAGGATGTGACCCACACAAGTCCAATAACACCCAGGTACCTGCTTACTAACTATACATCACTACAAATCACTACTACACTACCATACACGTCACAATGTCACCATACGGCACTACCATACAAAACTACAATACACGTCACCATATAACACTACACTTCACCATACATCACTACCATTCACGTCACCATATAAATTACCATACATCACTACCATACACGCCACCATACAATACTACCATACACGTCATCATACATCACCACCATACACATCACCATACATTACTACCATTCACGTCACCATAAAACAATACCATACACGTCATTATTTCTAAAGCACTTAAGCTGCACAATTCACACAGTCAAACTCCAATATATAATTATTATTACTATCACCTCAACTAAAATCAGTCCTTTCACTTAAAAAAATAATAAAACTTTAAAACTTAAAAAAATAAACATTTTAATTCGTGAAAATATCCTCATATACTTGGTGGTCTTCTTCAGTGGATGTAGTTGTTCTTGATCACTACGAGTGATGGCGTCCCTGAAGGTAGTGAACGATTGGTTCAGTGAAGGAGAGCTTCTAGGTCGATATTATACTCTGTTTCCCAGTCCAAGATATCCTGTACAGACTCTGGCTTTGTCTCCGAGTAGGCAGGTGGAGTAGTTTCTTGATGGTTTGATAACTCAAGGTAGAATCTTGATCCTGGGTTTCATAACTCAATGTAGAATCTTGATCCTGGGGTTGATAACTCAAGGTGGAATCTTGATCCTGGGTTTCATAACTCAAGGTAGAATCTTGATCGTGGGTTTGTCAACTCACTGTTCTCTGATGTTTTTGTCTTGCATGATAAAGCCACGAATTTCTTTTAGACGACTTTTATCTTCTTTAATTTTCATCTTATGAAGTTTGGGTTTTAATGTTCTATCTACGGCGAGGCCGAGGTCAATAAGATGGGCTACGTAATCCTGACCTTGTTTTCTAATCATTATATTTGATTCTGTTATGTCATTATGGGCAAAACCGGTCTGGTGAAAATCCATTAATGCTCTTATAGCAGCTTTATATGCCTTAAAGCAATCTTCAGCGGAATTTTTTCCTATAAATTTTGCGAAAGTTACTCCGGGGCAGCGGGACATGACAATAGCTATAGGATCGTAAATCATGCCATAAAGTTTGGGAGCTCCACCGGCGCCATCAACCTTGAGAAGAGCTCTGGCTTCCTTAACAGCTTCTTTCAGATAAACGTCGTCGAAGAGCTTCTTGACGACGACCTTGGTAGCGGAGCCATCATCTTGTTTTAAGAGAGCTGCCCATGCCTCTCCATATGCCCCTCTACCAAGTTTTGTCTTCATGTCAAGGCTGCTCCAGGATAACACGGGGATAATAGTATCGCTAGAGGTGTCTCCACCTGTTTTTGCTTCACTGTCTGGGGGACAGCAATGCTTCCATGGTTCGGTACTCTTCTCCTGGAGGACATTCTCATCCAATTTTGGCTTTTTGGAAGGTGCAGTGAGAGGAGGAGTTGTGGAGCGAGGTCTCTTGATGCCACCAGACAGTTCTTGTCCATTGGCAGCCATAGTGAAGTGATCGAAGTCTTCTTTAAGTCCTTCCACTTTTGTCATCGAGAAAACCTTTTCTTTCTTCTAGAAAAATACGCTTAAGGTACTAGGAAAAAGCCGCGAGATTATTAATATAGTTACTCTGACGAGACTCGTACCTTAAATTTGTAGACGGTACGGCCAGTATTATAGTTAAGTTAGAGGATACCAATAATATACTTAATATACGGGATACCTGTACTTAATATACGGGTTGACCAATAGTATAGTTAAGTTACAGAATACCAATAATATGCTTAATAAACGGGTAGATCAATAATATAGTTAAGTTATAAGATGACCAGTAATATAGTTAAGTTACAGGAAAAAGACTCAGCAGACGATGCAACATCCCCCCAGTGAAAAGCAGGGGTGTCACTAGCCCGTTAAGAGACAATACAAGTGTCAGGGGCCCGAGACTGTTCAACTGCCTCCCAGCATACATAAGAGGAATTACCAATAGACCCCTGGCTGTCTTCAAGCTGGCACTGGACAAGCACCTAAAGTCGGTACCTGACCAGCCGGACTGTGGCTCGTACATTGGATTGCGTGCAGCCAGCAGTAACAGCCTGGTTGATCAGGCTCTGATCCACCAGGAGGCCTGGTCACAGACCGGACCGCGGGGGCGTTGACCCCCGGAACTCTCTCCAGGTAAACTCTCCAGGTAATCCCTGTGACTCATTTGAGTCTTCAACTTCCAGTTGTGACCCCTTGTTGTTATCTCCCATCTCTGAAACACTCTGTCCCTATGCTGGGAGACTCAATAGCGTTAGTCTGAGCTGGAAGACTTCAGTAGCGTCAGTCTGGGCTGGGAGACTCCAGTAGTGTCAGTCTGAGCTGGGAGACTTCAGTAGTGTCAGTCTGAGCTGGGAAACTTCAGTAGTGTCAGTCTGAGCTGGAAGACTTCAATAGTGTCAGTCTGAGCTGGGGGACTTCAGTAGTGTCGGTCTGAGCTGGAAGACTTCAATAGTGTCAGTCTGAGCTGGGAGACTTCAGTAGTGTCAGTCTGAGCTGGGAGACTTCAGTAGTGTCAGTCTGAGCTGGGAGACTTCAGTAGTGTCAGTCTGAGCTGGGAGACTTCAGTAGTGTCAGCCTGAGTTTGGAGACTTCAGTAGTGTCAGTCTGAGCTGGGAGACTTCAGTAGTGTCAGTCTGAGCTGGGAGACTTCAGTAGTGTCAGCCTGAGTTTGGAGACTTCAGTAGGGCAGTGAGGGTATCTTCAAGCATCATCAAAGGTTTCGTTCCAGCAGAGCTGGAGTTACTGTCACTTGGAAATTATAATCACTCAGGATGGCTTATCTCATACACAGGATACCTTTGAAGAGTTTCCGGCCATGGGCCAGGATGGCAGCAAAAAATATATACAGGATAGAAAAGAAAAAGGGGAAAGGAGATAACCTTGGACAACATTATGTATCTAAGAATTCTTGACATACCTACATTAATATGTAAATAATGAAACCTCACTGTTATGATAGCTTCTCTATATTTTAAAATATGTCAAAAAAATACTCACTTACAGCGGCCTCACAAGTCATTGTTATTTGCGTCATGTACATGTGCTGGTACTCATCAGCGTTATTTGCGTCATGTACATGTGCTGGTACTCATCAGCGTTATTTGCGTCATGTACATGTGCTGGTACTCATCAATGTTACTTGCGTCATGTTCATGTGCTGGTACTCATCAGTGTTATTTGAGTCATGTACATGTGCTGGTACTCATCAATGTTACTTGCGTCATGTACATGTGCTGGTACTCATCAGTGTTATTTGCGTCATGTGCATGTGCTGGTACTCATCAATGTTACTTGCGTCATGTACATGTGCTGGTACTCATCAGTGTTATTTGCGACATGTGCATGTGCTGGTACTCATCAATGTTACTTGCGTCATGTACATGTGCTGGTACTCATCAGTATTACTTGCGTCATGTACATCATGTGCTGGTACTCATCAATGTTACTTGCGTCATGTACATGTGCTGGTACTCATCAGTGTTATTTGCGACATGTACATGTGCTGGTACTCATCAATGTTACTTGCGTCATGTACATGTGCTTGTACTCATCAGTATTACTTGCGTCATGTACATCATGTGCTGGTACTCATCAGTGAGAAGAGTCAAACGCCTTAAATCTTTGTCTGTGTCTTGTATTCGAGTTAAATGAATGGGACTGTAGATTTTTAGAATTCTTTTCAAACAACATAGGAACCCTGTCTTTTTGGTAACACCAGGTGTCTACAGTGTTATGTGTAATAATAGTTAGTGTGTGTATTCACCTATTTGTGGCTGCAGGGGTCGAGTCACAGCTCCTGGCCCCGTATCTTCGCTGGTCGCTTCTAGGTCCACTCTCTCCCTGCTCCATGAGCAGGGAGAGTGTTCCACTTCCTAACAACTCTGTGACTGAAGAAATACTTCCTAACGGACACTTCTGCGCCAGCCTTCGTAAAGAGTAGATGTCTCGCTCTACCTCTGCCTTGAGCATCTGTTAGGAATTTTAATTACGTATTTTCTTCCCGGAAAACTTGTCCTCATCATAAGCAACTGGGCAATTGGTCGGGACGATATGAATAACCTTCGGAGAAATCTGTTGTTGTTGACTCAGCCAGAGACAAGGTATGGACGTCTGGCTTTGTCAGGGTTTAACCATGGGGGTCTACCTGACCTAATTTCGAATATATTTTTCATATTTTGAGGAAACTTGTCTGCTTTCCATTACCTGCCCAGATCTGGGCAGTCGTTGCACCCAGTAATAATAATAATATTTATTTCTACAAGTACGTGTACAGACCTAGCTGACATACTATATAGAAAGCACCTTGTTATGCAGAGCATTTCAGGCAAATTAGGTCAATTATGTCGCCAGGATGTGACCCACACAAGTCCAATAACACCCAGGTACCTGCTTACTAACTATACATCACTACAAATCACTACTACACTACCATACACGTCACAATGTCACCATACGGCACTACCATACAAAACTACAATACACGTCACCATATAACACTACACTTCACCATACATCACTACCATTCACGTCACCATATAAATTACCATACATCACTACCATACACGCCACCATACAATACTACCATACACGTCATCATACATCACCACCATACACATAACCATACATTACTACCATACACGTCACCATAAAACAATACCATACACGTCATTATTTCTAAAGCACTTAAGCTGCACAATTCACACAGTCAAACTCCAATATATAATTATTATTACTATCACCTCAACTAAAATCAGTCCTTTCACTTAAAAAAATAATAAAACTTTAAAACTTAAAAAAATAAACATTTTAATTCGTGAAAATATCCTCATATACTTGGTGGTCTTCTTCAGTGGATGTAGTTGTTCTTGATCACTACGAGTGATGGCGTCCCCTGAAGGTAGTGAACGATTGGTTCAGTGAAGGAGAGCTTCTAGGTCGATATTATACTCTGTTTCCCCAGTCCAAGATATCCTGTACAGACTCTGGCTTTGTCTCCGAGTAGGCAGGTGGAGTAGTTTCTTGATGGTTTGATAACTCAAGGTAGAATCTTGATCCTGGGTTTCATAACTCAATGTAGAATCTTGATCCTGGGGTTGATAACTCAAGGTAGAATCTTGATCCTGGGTTTCATAACTCAAGGTAGAATCTTGATCGTGGGTTTGTCAACTCACTGTTCTCTGATGTTTTTGTCTTGCATGATAAAGCCACGAATTTCTTTTAGACGACTTTTATCTTCTTTAATTTTCATCTTATGAAGTTTGGGTTTTAATGTTCTATCTACGGCGAGGCCGAGGTCAATAAGATGGGCTACGTAATCCTGACCTTGTTTTCTAATCATTATATTTGATTCTGTTATGTCATTATGGGCAAAACCGGTCTGGTGAAAATCCATTAATGCTCTTATAGCAGCTTTATATGCCTTAAAGCAATCTTCAGCGGAATTTTTTCCTATAAATTTTGCGAAAGTTACTCCGGGGCAGCGGGACATGACAATAGCTATAGGATCGTAAATCATGCCATAAAGTTTGGGAGCTCCACCGGCGCCATCAACCTTGAGAAGAGCTCTGGCTTCCTTAACAGCTTCTTTCAGATAAACGTCGTCGAAGAGCTTCTTGACGACGACCTTGGCAGCGGAGCCATCATCTTGTTTTAAGAGAGCTGCCCATGCCTCTCCATATGCCCCTCTACCAAGTTTTGTCTTCATGTCAAGGCTGCTCCAGGATAACACGGGGATAACAGTATCGCTAGAGGTGTCTCCACCTGTTTTTGCTTCACTGTCTGGAGGACAGCAATGCTTCCATGGTTCGGTACTCTTCTCCTGGAGGACATTCTCATCCAATTTTGGCTTTTTGGAAGGTGCAGTGAGAGGAGGAGTTGTGGAGCGAGGTCTCTTGATGCCACCAGACAGTTCTTGTCCATTGGCAGCCATAGTGAAGTGATCGAAGTCTTCTTTAAGTCCTTCCACTTTTGTCATCGAGAAAACCTTTTCTTTCTTCTAGAAAAATACGCTTAAGGTACTAGGAAAAAGCCGCGAGATTATTAATATAGTTACTCTGACGAGACTCGTACCTTAAATTTGTAGACGGTACGGCCAGTATTATAGTTAAGTTAGAGGATACCAATATTATACTTAATATACGGGATACCTGTACTTAATATACGGGTTGACCAATAATATAGTTAAGTTACAGAATACCAATAATATGCTTAATAGACGGGTAGATCAATAATATAGTTAAGTTATAAGATGACCAGTAATATAGTTAAGTTACAGGAAAAAGACTCGGCAGACGATGCAACATCCCCCCAGTGAAAAGCAGGGGTGTCACTAGCACGTTAAGAGACAATACAAGTGTCAGGGGACCGAGACTGTTCAACTGCCTCCCAGCATACATAAGAGGGATTACCAATAGACCCCTGGCTGTCTTCAAGCTGGCACTGGACAAGCACCTAAAGTCGGTACCTGACCAGCCGGACTGTAGCTCGTACATTGGATTTCGTGCAGCCAGCAGTAACAGCCTGATTGATCAGGCTCTGATCCACCAGGAGGCCTGGTCACAGACCGGACCGCGGGGGCGTTGACCCCCGGAACTCTCTCCAGGTAAACTCTCCAGGTAATCCCTGTGACTCATTTGAGTCTTCAACTTCCAGTTGTGACCCCTTGTTGTTATCTCCCATCTCTGAAACGCTCTGTCCCTATGCTCCTTGTCAATTCGTTTCAGTATTTTATATGTCGTTATCATGTCCCCCTTATGCCTTAACCTCTCCTCGTAGGACACATGTCCCCTTATGCCTTAACCTCTCCTCGTAGGACATATCTCTTAGCTCCGGGACTAGTGTTGTTTCAAACCTTTGCACTTTCTCTGATTTCTTGACGTGCTTGACCAGGTGTAGGTTCCATGCTGATGCTACATACTGCAGTATGGGCCTGATGAACACGGTGTACAGTCTTGAGCGATTCCTTACTAAAGGGTCGAAATACTATTCTTAGGTTTGCCAGGCGCCCATATGCTGCAGCAGTTATTTGGTTGATGTGCGCCTCAGAAGATGTGCTCGTTATTATACTCATCTTAAGATCCTTTTCCTTGAGTGAGGTTTGCATCTTTTTTAGACTGTACTCTGTCTGCAGTCTTTTTTGCCCTTCCCCGATCTTCATGACATTGCACTTGGTGGGGTTAAACTCCAGGAGCCAATTGCTAGACCAGGCAACTGGCTCCTGTGTGTGTGTGTGTGTGTGTGTGTGTGTGTGTGTGTGTGTGTTAGTTACCATTTGGTCCTAGGCACATATCGATTAGACACTAGGCCTGTTGTATGTGCATGCATGTGTGTGTATGTGTGTGTGTTAGTGTGTGTGTGTGTGTGTGTGTGTGTGTGTGTGTGTGTGTGTGTGTGTGTGTTACCAACACAGCAGCACAGTATATATGATAAACCACTGGACTAATTCATTTTTTACATGCAGTCCACTCAAGTGGTGTTTCAAGACACCCCCACTTCCCCCCCCCCCCACACACACACATAAAGATAAACATACGATGAAGCTCATCGAGCAGGGAGTGGACCTAGTAGCAACCAGCGAAGAAGCGGGGCCAGGAGCTGTGACTCGACCCTTGCAACCACGTATAGGTAGAGTACACACCCAAGTTTCTGCACCTCATCTTTCAAGCTACTAAGCAAACCTTTTATCTAAAACAACGGAGAGTGTTGGTTTTTATGCCTTCTAAAAGCATATATCTCAGCCAGACTATTTTTTTTAAACGAGACTTTCAACTTCATTCCTCATACAAAATGCAAAATGAATTTCAATATCTTTGTTGTTGAGCGCTGGGATGGTATCAGCTTGAAGACTTGTGAGACAGAGACACGTGTGGATATGTGGATACACTTGATTAACTAGGAACACACATGGATAAGAGTGTAAACTAGAGGTGCACTGGTAGAAACATGGATACGTCTGCCTATATGAATATGCAGGGCAGCCGTGAGAGCATTGCATACTCGGATGTTCACGTCTGGCAGGCACCACCTCAGAAGCGATGGAGACGAGGAAAGGCAGATACACGGATCTCTCTCTCTCTCTCTCTCTCTCTCTCTCTCTCTCTCTCTCTCTCTCTCTCTCTCTCTCTTTACACAGAGTTTGACAAGGTTAGGTTAAGGATCCCTAGCTTTATTGAGAAGCTATTTACAGGTTAAGGATTCCTAACTTTATTGGCAAGCTAAGAGCTGTTACCTACATCAGCTCATTTGAAAGCATTTTTATTGTTATGAGACATACAAGTAGGGAACAGGATGAAGTTGGAGCCATCTGTGGGCCAGCATTTTCATTCGATCAACTGGCTTTATCTCGTTGACATCATTATGCTGTACGAATGTGTTCCACTCGAGTCATCCTGGGTATATATGATCTCAAATGGAGTGATATTCTGGAGAAGGGTACAGCCAGAGTGAAGTTGCTGCTTTCTGCCCGTCTTGTGGCATAAAAGCTTGTTTCACGCTGTGCTCGAAGTCGATCCTGGTGTGGTACTTTGACAATATTGGCTTTGTACATAACAGTAAGGCCACCCACATCCCTCCTGTGCTGAAGGCTCTGCTGAAATGACAGATCTATCCAGGATGGGTCCAGGCGAGAGATGAGACGTCTTGCTCTGTTCTCTACTCTGTCAAGCAGTCGCAGATGAGAGGGGGGGGCAGGTAAACCAAGAAAGTGGAGCATACTCAAGTTGTGAGCGTACTTGTGCCTCGTACAGAATCTTGCAACCCCTACTGTCAAGCAGATGCGAGATACGGCGAAGTGCTGTAAGCTTCCTGGCTGCCTTGTTTGCAAGATTTACAACATGGTTCTTCATGGTTAGTTTGGAGTCAAATTTCACCCCAAAGATATCAACTTCTTCTCCAGGTGCCAACACCCTCCCATTCATCCTTACTACTGCACCAGCATTACCATCATGGTGCCTAGAGACGATCATCATTTGCGTTTTCTCAGGTGCAAATGTTATTTGCCATCTATTTCCCCAAGCTGATATAACTCTTAGCTGGTGATTGATGTAGCTTAGAGCAGCTGGCATTTCTTCTCTTGGATAAGTGGATGTCAGTGTACAGTCGTCTGCATATGCATGGGATTCTGGGATGAGATGAAGAAGGTCGTTGAAGTAGACATTCCGTAACAATAATGGTCCCAGCACTCTTCCTTGTGGAACACTTACCCCAATAGGATGTCTTGCTGATTCCGTTCCATTGAGAACTACCCTTAGAGATTTACCATTAAGGTAATCACTGAGGAGACATAGCGTAGAACATGCAATTCCCCCCTCTCTCTCTCTCTCTCTCTCTCTCTCTCTCTCTCTCTCTCTCTCTCTCTCTCTCTCTCTCTCTCTCTCTCTCTCTCTCTCTCTCTCTCTCTCTCTCTCTTTCTCTTTCTCTTTCTCTCTCTCTCTCTCTTTTTTTTTCTTTTTTTTTCTTTTTACACAGGGTTTGACAAGGTTAAGGATCCCTAGCTTTATTGACAAGCTATTTACAGGTTAAGGATTCCTAACTTTATTGGCAAGCTAAGAGCTTTTTACCTACATCAGCTCATTTGAAAGCATTTTTATTGTTATGAGACATACAAGTAGGGAACAGAATGAAGTTGGAGCCATCTGTGGGCCAGCATTTTCATTTGATCAACTGACTTTATGTCATTGACATCATTATGCTGTACGAATGTGTTCCATACTCGAGTCATCCTGGGTATATATGATCTCAGATGGAGTGAAGTTCTGGAGAAGGGTACAGCCAGAGTGAAGTTGCTGCTTTCTGCCCGTCTTGTGGCATAAAAGCTTGTTTCACGCTGTCCTCGAAATGGATCCAAGTGTAGTACTTTGACAATATTGGCCTTGTACATAACAGTAAGGCCACCCACATCCCTCCTATGTTGAAGGCTCTGCTGAAATGACAGATCTATCCAGGATGGGTCCAGGCGAGAGATGAGACGTCTTGCTCTGTTCTCTACTCTGTCAAGCAGTCGCAGATGAGAGGGGGGGGGCAGGCAAGCCAAGAAAGTGGAGCATACTCAAGGTGCGAGCGTACTTGTGCCTCGTACAGAATCTTGCAACCCCTACTGTCAAGTAGATGCGAGATACGGCGAAGTGCTGTAAGCTTCCTGGCTGCCTTGTTTGCAAGATTTACAACATGGTTCTTCATGGTTAGTTTAGAGTCAAATTTCACCCCAAAGATATCAACTTCTTCTCCAGGTGCCAACACCCTCCCATTCATCCTTACTACTGCACCAGTATTACCATCATGGTGCCTAGAGACGATCATCATTTGCGTTTTCTCAGGTGCAAATGTTACTTGCTCTCTCTCTCTCTCTCTCTCTCTCTCTCTCTCTCTCTCTCTCTCTCTCTCTCTCTCTCTCTCTCTCTCTCTTTCTCTCTCTCTCACGCACACGTACATCACATATTAGGTCAAGTGTCTTTTGACAAGTACCTTTGACAACCAGTAACTAGCACAGTAGTGGAGGAACTTTGTGGCATATACATAACAAATGACTTGATAAAGTTCAGCCATGAGCGAAACGTCATCATAAACTGTCTTGCTATGTGGTTCTTGTCTTTATGCCATATCTGTGATTGGACCATATCAATGATTGGACCATATCTATGACTGGACCATATCAATGACTGGACCATATCTGTGAATGGACCATATCAATGACTGGACCATATCAGTGACTGGACCATATCTGTGACTGGACCATATCAGTGACTGGACCATATTTATCACTGGAACATATCAGTGACTGGACCATATCAATGACTGGGCCATATCAATTACTGGACCATATCAATGACTGGACCATATCAGTGACTGGACCATATCAATGACTGGACCATATCAATGACTTGACCATATCAATGACTGGACCATATCAATGACTGGACCATATCAATGATTGGACCATATCAATGACTGGACCATATCAGTGACTGGACCATATCGATAACTGGACCATATCAATGACTGGACCATATCAATGATTGGACCATATCAATGACTGGACCATATCAATGACTGGACCATATCAGTGACTGGACCATATCAATGATTGGACCATATCAATGACTGGACCATATCAGTGACAGGACCATATCAATGACTGGACCATATCAATGATTGGACCATATCAATGACTGGACCATATCAATGACTGGACCATATCAGTGACTGGACCATATCGATAACTGGACCATATCAATGACTGGACCATATCATGACTGGCCATCAATGAATGGTCCATATCCATGGACTGGACCATAATCAGCACTTGGACCATATCGGTGAACTGGACCATATGAATAACTGGACCATATCAATGCTGACCATATTCGGACGGCTTGGACCATATCCATAGGAATGGACCATATCATTGGCTAGGGATCCTATATCATAAGTGACCATATAACAGGACCATATCAATGACTGGACCATATCAATGATTGGACCATATCAATGACTGGACCATATCAATGACTGGACCATATCAATGACTGGGCCATATAAATGATTGGACCATATCAATGATTGGACCATATCAATGACGACCATATCAATGACTGGAACTACATATCTCTGCTGCTTCTTAATTAAGAGAGCACTGTATCTCAAGCAGTGTTTATAACCACCCAGGCAGGGTACAGAATACTGTATGTTAGCCAAATGTTACTGGGAAAATTAAATCATTTTGAAGTTGTTCACACAGTTTGTATAGCATATAGGGCTCTTTACTTCTGGCAAATTGCATACAAACCTCTTCAAATTCATTATATTGCATATAGGAGAATATACCTTATTGCAGTATATTTCATGGAGGCCTCTTTATTTTCTGTGTATTTCATGTAGGCCTCTTCATTTCTTGTGATAAATTAGACACATGTACAACACTTGGGTTTGTTTATAAATATACCGAAATGTTGTACATGCGTCTAATTTCTCAGCTTGTCGGTTCTCTGTATCGTTTACCTACATTCATTGCTAGTACACAGCTCACGTTATTTATCTGTCAGTCTCACAATAACAATTCCCCCTTTCCCTGTTATATTCACAGTGTTACTGGCAGATTTTTTTTTCAGTGTTACCCTCACACTGTTGCTGACTAAAGAAATCACGAAATAATTTCTGTTTCATATGCAGACGATCGAACTATATATTTACTATCTGGGAAAAATGTGTACGATGTATAGCTGTCAGAGACACAAAGGTTATATTTTGCCTTGATAGGCTGGTGATAGAAGTGTAATTTTCCTCTCGTACACAACATACACATGAATTGTTTGTTCCCAAACAAAACAAATGAGTGGCCTGGTAACAGGTTGGTGCACTTGTGATGGCTGATACAAAAAGTGAATATTTAGATAAACGAGATCTCTATACACTCAGCATCACGATACATGCTCAAGTTATGGAAAAAAAAAAACATTGATGAAGAATTTGGATACTTTTGTAACATCTTGGTATATTTGTGTGTAGACATTTTGCCATCTATTGGCTTTTTCAATACAATACAAGGATTAATTGTGAAGAAAGTAGAACTATGTACAAAAGTTGAGATAATCAGTCCCTCAGCCTTGAAGATGGTGACGAGTCTTTAAGACTACGGTGCTCTTCACCAGCTCCAAGACTGAGAGATTGATTACCTCATCTTTTGTATATAATTCTACATTCTTCACAATTAATCCTTGTATTGATAAAGCCTCTGGCGAAATGTCTACAAATAAAGATACCCAGATGTTGCACATGTCTAATTCCTCATATTGTCGGTATTGTATACCATACATGTACATGGAAAACATTGAAGGCTGGACACTCCCTCCGGTGATCATGAAAGATGAATGTGTGGTTATAGCGAGTTGTGGGAGGACTGATATATTGATGATAAAGCATTGTTACTGCTGGAATGTGGTGAGATAGAAGCACAAATGTGGTAGTAAAGGAACGTAATTATGGTAGTGAAGGAACGTAACTATGGTAGTGAAGGAACGTAACTATGGTAGTGAAAGAACGTAACTATGGTATTGAAGGAACGTAGCTATGGTAGTAATGGAACGTAACTATGGTAGTGAAGGAACGTAACTATGGTAGTGAAGGAACGTAACTGTGGTAGTGAAGGAACGTAACTATAGTAGTGAAGGAACGTAACTATGGTAGTGAAGAAACGCAACTATGGTAGTGAAGGAACGTAAATATAGTAGTGAAGGAACGTAACTATGGTAATGAAGGGACGTAACTATTGTAGTGAAGCGACGTAACTATTGTAGTGAAGGGACGCAACTGTAGTTGTGAAAGGAGGTATCTATAGCAGTAAAGAGACTTAACTATGGTAGTGAAGGAACATAACTATGGTAGTGAAGGAACATAACTATGGTAGTGAAGGGACGTAACTATAGTAGTGAAGGGATGTAACTGGTAGTGAAGAGACGTCATTATGGTAGTGAAGGGATGTAACTATGGTAGTGAAGGGACGTAACTATGGTAGTGAAGGGATGTAACTATGATAGTGAAGGCTACGGGAGTGAAAGGTCAGTTTAATAGTGAAAGATGAGTATGGTAGCTGAAGGTCAATATGACATTTGAAGGTCACTATGGTAGTGAAAGAAGATCAGTATGGTATTGTAAAAGTAAAAGGTAAATGGTATTTCAGAGAGAGACGCTGGCGGAGTCACTCATGCTACTATCCTCTGAGAAAATTTTCACTCTTGAGCTTAAGATTTCCATCCTCCGTGGCTTGTCTTGCATATATATATATATATATATATATATATATATATATATATATATATATATATATATATATATATATATATATATATATATATATATATATATATATATATATATATGTTAAACGATGCAATATGTCTTCCAGACATATATTATTATTATTATTATTATTTTTTTAATTATGGTTATAATTATTATTATTATTATTATTATTATTAGTATGTTTATTATGATGATTTTTATTTGTATTATTATTATTATTATTACTACTACTACTACTACTACTACTACTACTACTACTACTACTACTACTACTACTACTACTACTACTACTACTACTACTACCGTCCTCCCTTCTCCCTTGACTGGAGACGTAATAAATAATTAATAATGAAAAACCCCAAAAATTGTGTAACATTTCCAATTAATTAGTTCTGGGGACATTTTAGGGCTTTGGACTATGCCTCGTTAATTAATTTTTTTTTAAGTCATAGACTTAATCTGTGCCTCGTTCATATTAGTATGGAAGCAATTAGCATACCTCTGGCCGGGTTGGTAACACTGCAGCCCACTAATATCATTCTCCGATATTGGTGTTCGTAATAGTTTGTTGGGGTAATTTTTTATGAAAATGGCGTTATTGTACCGTGTGTACTCACCATGTATCCTTACCTAGTTGTACTCAAGGTATTATACTCAACAGGTTGTACTCCCCGAGTTTTGTCTGTGGGGGTCGAGACTCGTCTTCTGGCTCCTCGTAATCTCAGAAGTTAATCGTTATATATACTGATTCTTAGCCCTGTGGGCCCGATTATTCCATGAAATTGTGAATGGAGTTTGCCTCTACCACCTCCTCCTTACATTCGCTCCACTTGTTTCCTACTCTGAGGCTGAAGAAGTTTTTCCTAACATCTCTATGACTTATATGTGTTCTTACCCTTCAGTTATGCCCACTTTCTTCTGTGCATCGCATTTCAGCCTACCCCTGTCTACTCTTTCGAAATCTTTTGAGTACCTCATACGTCATTATCGTGTCTTCGCTGGTTCGTCTTTCTTACATGGTTGTTACATTTAGTTCTATACGCCTCTTCTCATAGTTAAACCTTTTCTGTTCTGGAACTAGAATACTTGCTAACCACTGTACTATCTTCAGCTTCTGAGCTTGCTTTCTAAAGTGATGGGTCCATGATGGTGTTGGGTGTTCTGAGATAGGCCTGATGTAGTACTGTGTGTGTGTGTGTGTGTGTGTGTGTGTGTGTGTGTATGTGTGTGTGTGTGTGTGTGTGTATGTTTGTAATTACGTGTGTATAGCTACTGTAGCAGTTATGTTTGTGGTGCCTCGTCCTTAATATTCTGTATGTATGTTTGTATATATATATATATATATATATATATATATATATATATATATATATATATATATATATATATATATATATACATATATATATATATCTCGCTCCACTTCTCTTCTGCTTGGCAGTAAGAGAACTAATTTCCAGCCTACGCAGTGAGCTCAATATCTGGTACCTGGATGACGGCACTCTGACAGGTACTGAAGAGTCCCTGGTGGGGGACCTACAACTGGTGAAAACTCAGGGAGAAGACTTGGGACTCATCCTCAATCCCTCCAAGTGTGAAATCATCACAGCGAACCAGGAAATAATCAATGCTGTGCGAAGAATCCTCCCGAAAGTCTCAACTACCACTCCGTCCAAAAGTACCCTCTTGGGGGCACCGCTGGGTCACCAGGCCATCGACACTGTCCTCAGGGACAAATTGAATGACCTGATGAGAATGGAGGAGAGAATAAGCGATCTTGATGCCCATGATGCTCTGTATCTCCTCACAAGGTGTCTTACTATGCCAAGACTCACTTACTTCTTGAGGTGTGCACCCTCTTTTGACAACCCAACACTCGATGAATATGACGCACACCTGAGATCAACTTTTAAGAAGGCACTGAACCTGTCACTAGAGGATGAGCAATGGGATCAGGCAACCCTCCCAGTGCGACTGGGAGGTACAGGGGTGCGTAAAGAAACGCATGTTGCTTTACCTGCTTTTCTGTCTTCATGTTTGGCTTCCGGTGCATTAGTCAAGAAGATAGTACCCGAACGCTTGAGAGATGTGGTAGGAGCTCAAGACCCCAGGTTTACTGAAGCAGCGATTCGGTGGGACACCCTTACAGACTCCTCCAGTAGACCAGCTCCTCCCAAACAGCACAAACAGTCCCACTGGGACAAACCGATCATGGAAAAAATCGCCAACACAATGCTCTCCAATGCTTCAGGAAAGGACAAAGCTCGTTTCCTGGCAGTGAAGGCACCACACTCAGGAGATTTCCTGTTAGCTGTTCCTAATTCCTCCCTGGGCACCCGTCTCGACCCACAGGCCATTCGGATTGGTGTTGCTCTTCGCCTAGCCGCCCCCATCCTCACCGAACATAGGTGTATTTGCGGCAGGGCGACAGCTGATCAATTCGGACTTCATGGTCTTGTGTGTCACACAGCAGAAGGGAAGTATGCCAGACATGAGGAGGTCAATGACATCATAAAGAGAAGCCTCGCCACAGCCCGTTGCCCAGCTCAACGGGAACCCCAAGTACAGAGGTCTGATGGAAGTCAAAAGCGTCCTGATGGAGCCACTATGCTACCCTGGAAGGATGGAAAGCAGATTGCCTGGGACTACACCTGTGCTGCCACATTGGCAGATGTTACGCAGAAATGTGGGATAGCTGGGGGCTTGAGCTTTGTCTAAGGGCAAAGGTAAAAGTTACACACATCTCAAGCATAAACAGGCCACCCAGGGCTATCCCAGTCAAAACAGAAAGCGCTAAACCAGAATGTGTTACTTCCATGGGTTGGTTAACAGAGGGTTAGGTAAAAATCCCAGTTAGGAAAATATATCTATTTATTCAACATAACACTATATACACACTCTAGAAACACCTTAATCCTAAATGCCCAAATGAGGATACACAAGAAACAGCTGCCTGGAGGTCCAGCCACCATAACCACTAGGCCTAGTCAGCGCCAGACCGTCACTACTCCACTACAAACCCCATTTCTTATTTCCTCACTCATCCCACAGCACCCTGACTATGTCAGAGCCTAGGTGAACATACAGGTAAGCCATAGGAGAGCCTATGGCTTGAGTTGGTTAAACAAAAGGAGTACACAACTACAAACTTAGCATCACCGACGCCAGCCTCCACACCATGCTGACCCCACGTGACTGCCCCAGCAACGCTCACTCCGCATACCCAAACACCCTTGGAAAATAAATCCTTAGCAGGATTTCTTTATAATTACAGTTAGAGTACTTTACAGTGCCCCCAAATGCACATTATGAATTATAAAATTATTCTTTACAATTATAACATTCATACTATTATGGCACACTTCTCCACTGTATATACATTACAATGTCATGCAGAACCCTGCATAACAGCAGACACCTACTTGCCATACTCCGTAGTGGAAGGGGGTGGAGCTGCCAGCCACAGGGAGACCCAGAAGACCCGAAAATATGAAGACCTTCCCCCTTGCTATAACTTCATTCCAATAGGGTCGGAGACCCTTGGAGCATGAGGCAAGTGTGCTCTAAAGTTCCTCAAAGAGCTGGGTGAAAAGCTCATCATAGAAACCAAGGACCACAGGGCGACCAGCTTTCTCTTTCAGAGACTCAGTGTTACGATCCAGAGAGGAAATGCCTGCAGCATTCTGGGCACGCGGCCCACTGCAGGGGAGCTGAAGTATTCGATATGTAGCTCTGAGTTACCTATGTTGTTTTGCTTTCTGTTGTATTTTTGTGAATATCTGGCCAATGTATTTTTGTCTTTAAATAAAACATACTTGAAATATAGGGGGTGGTAGGAGAAAATTCTCAAACAGCTTCAGGGAGAACCTTGAGTTTTCCCTGAAGCAAGTTTATTCTTTTCTCTGAGGATAAGGGTCTCCGTGACAGTTCTAGAGGTGGTACCTCCCTATATTTATATATATATATATATATATATATATATATATATATATATATATATATATATATATATATATATATGTATGTATATTAGATTTACAATGTTTGAAGCACTAATTCCCCCTTTAATACATTCCACTGGTCAACCGCCGCTCTATCTGAGAAGAAAAGTTTCCTAATATCCTTTCCACTCCACTTTTTTCTCAATTTGCAACTGTTGCCTCTTGTTGTCCTGGTTGCAACTATTGCCCCTTGTTATCCTTGTTGCAACTGTTGCCTCTTGTTATTCTTGTTGCAACTGTGGCCTCTTGTTATCCTTGTTGCAACTGTTGCCTCTTGTTATTCTTGTTGCAACTGTTGCCTCTTGTTATCCTGTTGCAACTGTTGCCTCTTGTTATCCTTGTTGCAACTATTGTCTCTTGTTATCCTCTTGCAACTGTTGCCTCTTGTTATCCTTGTTGCAACTCTTGCCTCTTGTTATCCTTGTTGCAACTGTTGCCTCTTGTTATCCTTGTTGCAACTCTTGCCTCTTGCTATCCTTGTTGCAACTGTTGCATCTTGCTATCCTTGTTGCAACTGTTGCCTCTTGTTATCCTTGTTGCAACTGTTGCCTCATGTTATCCTTGTTGCAACTGTTGCCTCTTGTTATCCTTGTTGCAACTGTTGCCTCTTGTTATCCTGTTGCCTCTTGTTATCCTGTTGCCTCTTGTTATCCCTGTTGCAACTGTTGACTCTTGTTATCCTTGTTGCAACTGTTGCCTCTTGTTATCCTTGTTGCAACTGTCGCCTCTTGTTATCATTGTTGCAACTGTTGCGTCTTGTTTTCCTGTTGCAACTGTTGCTTCTTGTTATCCCTGTTGCTACTGTTGTCTCTTTTTATCCTTGTTGCAACTGTTGCCTCTTGTTATCCCTGTTACTACTGTTGTCTCTTGTTATCCCTGTTACTACTGTTGTTTCTTGTTATCCCTGTTGTAACTGTTGCATCTTATCTCTGTTTCCTATTGTTATACCTGTTACAAGTGTTGCCTCTTGTTATCCCTGTTGCATCTTGTTATCCCTGTTGCGTCTTGTTATCCCTGTTGCCTAATGTTATCCCTGTTGCGTCTTGTTATCCTTGTTGCAACTGTTGCCTCTTGTTATCCCTGTTGCAACTGTTGCCTTTTGTTATCCCTGTTGCAACTGTTGCCTTTTGTTATCCCTGTTGCAAATGTTGCCTCTTGTTATCCCTGTTGCCTAATGTTATCCCTGTTGCGTCTTGTTATCCTTGTTGCAGCTGTTGCCTCTTGTTATCCCTGTTGCAACTGTTGCGTCTTGTTATCCCTGTTGCAACTGTTGCCTCTTGTTATCCCTGTTGCAACTGTTGCGTCTTGTTATCCCTGTTGCAACTGTTGCCTCTTGTTATCCCTGTTGCAAATGTTGCGTCTTGTTATCCCTGTTGCAACTGTTGCCTTTTGTTATCCCTGTTGCAAATGTTGCCTCTTGTTATCCCTGTTGCAACTGTTGCCTTTTGTTATCCCTGTTGCAAATGTTGCCTCTTTTTATCCCTGTTGCCTCTTGTTATCCCTGTTGCAACTGTTGCGTCTTGTTATACCTGTTGCAACTGTTGCCTATTTTTATCCGTGTTACAACTGTTACCTCTTGTTATCCCTGTTGCAACTGTTGCCTTTTGTTATCCTTGCTGCAACTGTTGCCTTTTGTTATCCCTGTTGCAAATGTTGCCTCTTTTTATCCCTCTTGCCTCTTGTTATCCCTGTTGCAAATGTTGCGTCTTGTTATCCCTGTTGCAGCTACTAAGAAATCTTTATCTAGTCTTTTAACTTCATTCAAGACCTTATATGTGGTTATCATGGCTCTTCTTTTCCTGCTATCAGCCAAATCTTTAATGTTTTCAACCTTTCATCAAAGTTCATATTGCTCAACTCTTGCAACATTTTATGGCTCTTCTTTGAACATTTTCTAACCTATCTGTGTGTTTTTTCCAGGTGTGTCCACTCTACAGCCGCTGCATATTCCAATTGTGACCTAAATAACTTATAACTTTCTTAGCATTTCACCATCCATATATATTTGAAATTTCTCTTACAGTTTGTCAGTGTAGTATATGAGCTGTCAGTGTAGTATATGAGTTGTCAGTGTAGTATATGAGCTGTCAATGTAGTATATGAGTTGTCAATGTAGTATATGAGCTGTCAATGTAGTATATGAGTTGTCAATGTAGTATATGAGTTGTCAGTGTAGTATATGAGTTGTCAGTGTAGTATATGAGCTGTCAATGTAGTATATGAGTTGTCAATGTAGTATATGAGCTGTCAATGTAGTATATGAGTTGTCAGTGTAGTATATGAGTTGTCAATGTAGTATATGAGCTGTCAATGTAGTATATGAGTTGTCAATGTAGTATATGAGTTGTCAGTGTAGTATATGAGTTGTCAGTGTAGTATATGAGCTGTCAGTGTAGTATATGAGTTGTCAGTGTAGTATATGAGTTGTCAGTGTAGTATATGAGTTGTCAGTGTAGTATATGAGTTGTCAGTGTAGTATATGAGTTGTCAGTGTAGTATATGAGTTGTCAGTGTAGTATATGAGTTGTCAGTGTAGTATATGAGCTGTCAGTGTAGTATATGAGTTGTCAATGTAGTATATGAGTTGTCAGTGTAGTATATGAGTTGTCAGTGTAGTATATGAGTTGTCAGTGTAGTATATGAGTTGTCAGTGTAGTATATGAGTTGTCAGTGTAGTATATGAGTTGTCAGTGTAGTATATGAGTTGTCAGTGTAGTATATGAGCTGTCAGTGTAGTATATGAGTTGTCAGTGTAGTATATGAGCTGTCAGTGTAGTATATGAGTTGTCAGTGTAGTATATGAGTTGTCAGTGTAGTATATGAGCTGTCAGTGTAGTATATGAGTTGTCAGTGTAGTATATGAGTTGTCAGTGTAGTATATGAGCTGTCAGTGTAGTATATGAGTTGTCAGTGTAGTATATGAGTTGTCAGTGTAGTATATGAGTTGTCAGTGTAGTATATGAGTTGTCAATGTAGTATATGAGCTGTCAGTGTAGTATATGAGTTGTCAATGTAGTATATGAGCTGTCAGTGTAGTATATGAGTTGTCAATGTAGTATATGAGTTGTCAGTGTAGTATATGAGTTGTCAGTGTAGTATATGAGTTGTCAGTGTAGTATATGAGTTGTCAGTGTAGTATATGAGTTGTCAGTGTAGTATATGAGTTGTCAGTGTAGTATATGAGTTGTCAGTGTAGTATATGAGTTGTCAGTGTAGTATATGAGTTGTCAGTGTAGTATATGAGTTGTCAGTGTAGTATATGAGTTGTCAATGTAGTATATGAGCTGTCAGTGTAGTATATGAGTTGTCAATGTAGTATATGAGCTGTCAGTGTAGTATATGAGTTGTCAATGTAGTATATGAGTTGTCAGTGTAGTATATGAGTTGTCAGTGTAGTATATGAGTTGTCAGTGTAGTATATGAGTTGTCAGTGTAGTATATGAGTTGTCAGTGTAGTATATGAGTTGTCAGTGTAGTATATGAGTGTCTCTCAGTTTCCTTATATGATCTTCCAGTGACAGTTTTTGTTAATAATAACTCATGGATCATTTTCACTGATGTCAGAATATTGTCACAGTTTATATTCTTCATGTTGCCACATTTCACTTTCTCCCATTCCCATTGTACTGCATTTATCTACATTAAAATCTACCATCCTTCTATCACTCCATGTACTCAATGTATTTAGATCCTCTAATAAAGATTAACAGTCATTTTCATTATTAATTTTGCATAATATTTGTGCTTTATTTGCAAACATATTCATATAATATTTTATTCCTTTTGGTAAATCATTTATATAAATTAGAAACATTATTGGGTCAAGTACAGACCCTTGTGGCACCCCACTTGTCACATCCTCCCATGCAGACATTTTCCTCATATAACTGTTTACATTTTCCTCTCAAACAAAAAGTCTTTCATCCAGTGTAATAATTTACCTTCATTTCTTCCTATATTTTGCAGTTTCCATAATAGTCTTTCATGGGAAACTCTTATTAAAAACTTTCTTAAAAGCCTAAATAAATACAATCTGCCCATCCATTTCTTTCTTGAACAATTTACGTAACTGACATAATAACTTAACAAATTTTATATAAATTAATGTGCAGACTAAAAAACAAATTGTTTATCAGTTAGTAAGTTATTGTTCTCTAAGTGTTGACTCCACTTTATTGCAGTGGTTCCCAAACTTTTTCAGGCTGGTGATCCCTTGGCTCCCAGACCACATCCCTAGCTCCCACCCCCACACACATGCACATACGAACACACCTCTTTCTTGGTATTAGGTTTACTGCAAATTCAAAACAATACTAAACTAACAATATAAACAACCACATTTATTTCACAAATCAAAAGTAACATAGTAAGCCAATTTATTTTACAATACAATAGTCTCGTATGTAACTCCATTGTCTTCATAATTTTAATGAGATAGATGTGCTTGGTGCAGGGATATCAGCTTCTCAGCATCAGGCTTGAAGGCACTGTAAAATCTTAAATCCCTGCGTTCAGTAATTTTTAGACTTTCTTTGCTTGGAAAGAAGCTTGGCGACTGGACTGAAGCCTCGCTTCACGGCGTCTGCTGTCTGATCTGGCTGGCGCGTGACGTGTGGCGCGTTAGAACAAACGTTCGGACTTCGGACCACAAAATATAATAAAACTATGCTTTCGTGTATAACTCAGTGTTAATTTTATTTATTTGTAAAACAATGTGTTACTTGGGTATTCGTGATTTAGTTTTTGTCATATATATTTTGTAAAACAAATTCTCCCTTGGTGCTAATGCCACCCTGTCGCCCCCCTTCCCTACCACTCCCTTTTTCCTCTATGCCCTCTCCTTGGATCTTTCCACCGTCCTTAGAGGGGCAGTACTGCCCACTTTGGGAGTCACTGGTCTAATGGCTTTTTGCAATAATTTTACAACACCTGTCAACGAAACCTGCCTTAATATATTAAATTCGTTATTCTTACCCTGGAAATTGTTGCATATTAATAATTTCCTTCTATTCTGGGTCCAATACTCAAAACACTCTGATCCCTAGACTACAACACCGGCACAGTTCTTTTATCCCCCAGGATGAGGTGGCTGACGTCTGTTCTCGGCGTCGTGTGTGTGTGTGTGTGTGTGTGTACTCACCTAATTGTGGTTGCAGGGGTCGATTCATAGCTCCTGGCCCCGCGTCTTCACTGATCGCTATTGTGTGTGTGACGGAAATTATACATCAATCATATAATTTGAAGGTATCATAGAATATTATAGTTGAAAGAGGGTCACGGTAGAGTGACACAGCTCTCTGCATTATCTGTGTTCACTCTCATGAAGGCAATATCCTGTGGTTTTGTTTTATTTATCCTGAGAAACCAATAAATCCAGACCGGATGATTTGGGCATAAGGAAGCAGTAGTGAGGCAGCTGGAGGAGAGGCAAAAGTTATATTGAAATTTCTTATGTTTGTTATTCTATATGACACCGTGTCTGTTGGTCAGCCTGACTGTGTGTGTGCCAACTTATTTGTCTGTGCGCAAGCCTGTCTGTCTGTGTGCCCGCCTGTCTGTATATGTACCAGCCTGTCTGTCTCTATTTTCTCTCTCTCTCTCTCTCTCTCTCTCTCTCTCTCTCTCTTTATCTCTCTCTCTCTCTCTCTCTTTATCTCTCTCTCTCTCTCTCTCTCTCTCTCTCTCTCTCTCTCTCTCTCTCTATATATATATATATATATATATATATATATATATATATATATATATATATATATATATATATATATATATATATATATATATATCTCTCTCTCTCTCTCTCTCTCTCTCTCTCTCTCTCTCTCTATATATATATATATATATATATATATATATATATATATATATATATATATATATATATATATATATATATATATATATATATGTATATATATATATATGTATATGTATATGTATATATATATATATGTATGTATATGCTATTTATAGGATTTAACTTCTTCCAAGTTGCTGCTTCTCTATTTTAGATCCAGTGGATGTATAGGACACAATAAGCGCACGGAGGGTCCAGTCTCCACCACTCTTGAAATGAACGCTGCAAGAAATACGATCGGATGTTCCTGCATAACTCTGCGCGTATGGAAATCTGTATTTGGAATTGAGTTTGAAACAGGAAATCCGCAGAGGATCTGGAAATACTGACTGACGCTGCAACCATAACAACAACAACAACAACAATAATAACCACAGTAATAATAATAATACTACTACTAATAATAATAAAATTATTATTATTATTATTGTTGCTGTTGTTGTTGTTGTTGTTGTTGTTGTTGTCGTCGTCGTCGTCATTGTAGTTGTTGCTGTCACAAGAAGAAAAGGAAGAGACAAGTATTGATTTTTCCATAGTACATTAATGTTTTAAGATTAAGTAACAGTTTTGTTTGGAGAGGGAAGTCTCAAGTTATGCAGAGAATGTGTGGTTATATATCTCTCTTAGGAATACAGTCCATTTCCATTGATGTTACTACGTGTAGAGCAGAATGTTACAGGAAACACTCTTACTAGAGTATCAAATAGTGGAGCAAGAAGTTGAGTTAGAGCAGATAGGATAACTCGAATAAGGCGAATCAAATTCAACGAACACTAGTATCCTTTGTAAAGGAAATTAGATTCTACACACACACACACTCGCTTGCAATGAAGTAAAACTCTTAGTGTGAAATCCTCGTAACGGTATAGAGAAAATTGCAACGAAGAGAAGTAGTTTTCCGGGAAGACTGAAACGACAGGAGAGATGAATATGCCAGCAAGAATTTTACCGCAGCCGGGAGCCTCCAGCCAGCAAAGGTTAAGAGCTAGCAATGAATGTGGAGTGTAAGAAGATTACGGGAGAACGAAGGAGGCGCTGAAGCAGGAGACGAGAAAGCCTTACAAAAAAGGAAGATTCAGGAGGGATTTCTTCAGACGTTTCTTCCGAGGAAGACTAAGAAAGTCTTGCAAGAAGAACGTACCTGAAGGATCTGATGAAAATGAGAGAATCAGGCTCTGAAGGAAGAGACGTGAAAGGATTATGAGAAGAACTATCATGAAGGATGTGAAGGAGGATTCGAGAAGGAAGCGAATAATAAGAGTAATGCACGAGAGACTTGGAGAGACACAGAGACTGATAGAGAGAGACAAAAGACAAGAAGCAACTTAGGCAGAAGAAAAAATCAAAGAAATAAAACAACTCAAGAAAAGAACGAAAAAGAAGGTAGATTACCAGCAGCTTCAGTAGAAGGTAGATTACATGAAGTTTCAATAAAGGTCGAATAATTAATTTGAGGTGTGTTATTCAAGACCAGGTAGAATGAAGTAGACTGTTAGTATCTATCCGTATCTACTCTTTTGCTTCTACCATCTACTCTTCTTTCTCTATCATCATCTACTATTCTTCCTCTACCATCATCTATCTACTTCTACCATCATCTACTCTTCTCCCTCTACCATCATCTACTCTTCTACTCCTACCATCATCTACTCTTCTAGTTCCTCTGCAATCATCTACTCTTTCCTGCCTCCCATATTTTTTCTTGCCCTTTTCTACTCTCCCCTATTATCTCTCCCACCCTCATCTGTTCTCTCACACTCTCCTCTGCTCTTCTTTTATCCTACCTTTTTCTACCCTCTGATCTTTCCTACTCTCTTCTGTATCTCACACTTTACACTTCAACCTTCTTTATCTTACTCCCCGCTATAGTATTCTTTCTACTTTTAGCATAAATAACGGGTAATGGAATTTCTGAACAACTGAAAACAATGTCCTCATCTGGGTATTAACTGGAAGTTAGTCAATTGTAACACCTTCCGGAACTACCTAATACCTGAGGAAGGTATTACATCTGTTGCTGTTAGCGGAGGGAGGATCAAGCCTCCATGTGCTGAATTTCCTGCTTGGGTTCAGTGTTGACATAAGCTGTTTATGGGGTATATGGCACGGTACTCATACCTCCTGGAAATAGGGCATGGCATACATACCTACCTGGAGTCTAATTAGAGTCGATTCTGGAGATCTCTCCCGCGGTCCGGTCCTAGAATAGGCATTCCAGTTGCTGGCCTGATCGACCAGGCTGTTATTGCCAAGTGAATATAGTTCAACGTATACATCACAGCCAGCGCTTTTCGGGATCTGACTTGAAAAACTTATGAAGTTCTTTCTTGAAGACGACAGACAGCGGAGGGGTCAACAACTTGAACAAATAGAATCGTTTGGCACATTTCTTGTCCCTGTCGTAATACAGTTATACATACGGGTGTGGTAATCAAGGCTGGAGGGTGGGAGGAGCTGGGTGTTGTAAGACCAGACTGTATCTTAATCAGTGGGTTGGGAGTAGTTTGAGGTTTAGAAGACTAGTGGCTCTCACGGCATCAGCGTGCGTCCTCGAAGTGCTCATCACCAGTTCGAAGGTGGGTGAGACTGAGAAGCTGCATTTTATTAATTAGGAGTGTCCAGGATTGTGGTGTTGATTCTTGGGCTGTTGCAAATGTAGGTATTAGAACATTATATTTGTTCATATTAAACTGCATTAGATCACACCATTAACTTATCTATTTCTGAAGTTTTATGGTGATTATGTTGGCAGTCTGGTTAGTGTGTTAGTAGTGTGGTCGTTGTGTTGGTAGTGTGGTCATTGTGTTGGTAGTGTGGTCATTGTGTTGGTAGTGTGGTCGTTGTGTTGGTAGTGTGGTCATTGTGTTGGTAGTGTGGTCGTTGTGTTGGTAGTGTAGTCATTGTGTTAATAGCTTTTTCATTGTGTTGTGGTGTGGTCGTTGTGTTGGTAGTGTGGTCATTGTGTTAATAGTGTGGTAATTGTGTTGGTAGTGTGGTCGTTGTGTTGGTAGTGTGGTCATTGTGTTAAGTGTGGTCATTGTGTTGGTAGTGTGGTCGTTGTGTTGGTAGTGTGGTCGTTGTGTTGGTAGTGTGGTCATTGTGTTGGTAGTGTGGTCGTTGTGTTGGTAGTGTGGTCATTGTGTTAGTAGTTTGGTCATTGTGTTGGTAGTGTGGTCGTTGTGTTGGTAGTGTGGTCGTGTTGGTAGTGTGATCATTGTGTTGGTAGTGTGGTCGTTGTGTTGGTAGTGTGGTCGTTGTGTTGGCAGTGTGGTCGTTGTGTTGGCAGTGTGGCCATTGTGTTGGTAGTGTGGTTGTTGTGTTGACAGTGTGCTCGTTGTGTTGGCAGTGTGGTCGTTGTGTTGGCAGTGTGGTCGTTGTATTTGCAGTGTGGTCGTTGTGTTGACAGTGTGGTCGTTGTGTTGACAGCGTGGTCGTTGTGTTGGCAGTGTGGTCGTTGTGTTGGCAGTGTGGTCGTTGTGTTGGCAGTGTGGTCGTTGTGTTGGCAGTGTGGTCGTTGTGTTGGCAGTGTGGCCATTGTGTTGGCAGTGTGGTCGTTGTGTTGACAGTGTGGTCGTTGTGTTGGCAGTGTGGTCGTTGTGTTGGCAGTGTGGTCGTTGTATTTGCAGTGTGGTCGTTGTGTTGACAGTGTGGTCGTTGTGTTGACAGCGTGGTCGTTGTGTTGGCAGTGTGGTCGTTGTGTTGGCAGTGTGGTCGTTGTGTTGGCAGTGTGGTCGTTGTGTTGGCAGTGTGGTCGTTGTGTTGGCAGTGAGGTCGTTGTGTTGGCAGTGTGGTCGTTGTGTTGGTAGTGTGATCGTTGTGTTGGCAGTGTGGTCATTGTGTTGGCAGTGTGGTCATTGTGTTGGCAGTGTGGTCGTTGTGTTGGCAGTGTGGTCGTTGTGTTGGCAGTGTGGTCATTGTATTCGCAGTGTGGTCGTTGTGTTAGCAGTGTGGTCGTTGTGTTGGCAGTGAGGTCGTTGTGTTGGCAGTGTGATCGTTGTGTTGGTAGTGTGATCGTTGTGTTGGCAGTGTGGTCATTGTGTTGGCAGTGTGGTCGTTGTGTTGGCAGTGTGGTCGTTGTGTTGGCAGTGTGGCCATTGTGTTGGCAGTGAGGTCGTGTTGGCAGTGTGGTCGTTGTGTTGGTAGTGTGATCGTTGTGTTGGCAGTGTGGTCATTGTGTTGGCAGTGTGGTCGTTGTGTTGGCAGTGTGGTCGTTGTGTTGGCAGTGTGGCCATTGTGTTGGTAGTGTGGTTGTTGTGTTGGCAGTGTGGTCGTTGTGTTGACAGTGTGGTCGTTGTGTTGGCAGTGTGGTCGTTGTGTTGGTAGTGTGGTTGTTGTGTTGGCAGTGTGGTCGTTGTGTTGGCAGTGTGGTCGTTGTGTTGGCAGTGTGGTCGTTGTGTTGGCAGTGTGGTCGTTGTGTTGGCAGTGAGGTCGTTGTATTGGCAGTGTGGTCGTTATGTTGGTAGTGTGATCGTTGTGTTGGCAGTGTGGTCATTGTGTTGGCAGTGTGGTCGTTGTGTTGGTAGTGTAGTCGTTGTGTTGGCAGTGTGGTCATTGTGTTGGCAGTGTAGTCGTTGTATTAGCAGTGTGGTCGTTGTGTTGGCAGTGTGGTCGTTGTTTTGGCAGTGTGGTCGTTGTGCTGGCAGTGTGGTCGTGTTGGTAGTGTGGTCGTTGTGTTGGCAGTGTGGTCATTGTGTTGGCAGTGTGGTCGTTGTGTTGGCAGTGTGGTCATTGTGTTGGCAGTGTGGTCGTTGTGTTGGCAGTGTGGTCATTGTGTTGGCAGTGTGGTCGTTGTGTTGGAAGTGTGGTCATTGTGTTGACAGTGTGGTCGTTGTGTTGGCAGTGTGGTCGTGTTGGTAGTGTGGTCGTTGTGTTGGTAGTGTAGTCGTTGTGTTGGCAGTGTGGTCATTGTGTTGGCAGTGTAGTCGTTGTATTAGCAGTGTGGTCGTTGTGTTGGCAGTGTGGTCGTTGTTTTGGCAGTGTGGTCGTTGTGCTGGCAGTGTGGTCGTGTTGGTAGTGTGGTCGTTGTGTTGGCAGTGTGGTCGTTGTATTGGCAATGTGGTCATTGTGTTGGCAGTGTGGTCTTTGTGTTGGCAGGGTGATCGTTGTGTTGGCAGTGTGGTCATTGTGTTGGCAGTGTGGTCGTTGTGTTGGCAGTGTGGTCATTGTGTTGGCAGTGTGGTCGTTGTGTTGGCAGGGTGATCGTTGTGTTGGCAGTGTGGTCATTGTGTTGGCAGGGTGATCGTTGTGTTGGCAGTGTGGTCGTTGTGTTGGCAGTGTGGTCGTTGTGTTGGCAGTGTGGTCGTTGTGTTGGCAATGTGGTCGTTGTGTTGGCAGTGTGGTCATTGTGTTGGCAGGGTGATCGTTGTGTTGGCAGTGTGGTCATTGTGTTGGCAGTGTGGTCATTGTGTTGGCAGTGTGGTCGTTGTGTTGGCAGTGTGGTCTTAAAGGCACAATACCGTGACTGGAACAATACACAAATAACCGAAACGTCGTCGTAAGCACACACACAAATATACTTTCAATGTAAAAATCTCAGAGGACTGGAATGAAGCAAGGTGGTGAAAGAGAGCTGGAACAATAAGACTAGATTGAGGGTCAGAAGAAGAGTCCTAACTGCTCTTCAACCATACGAAGAAAAAGGTGAGTGTGAAGATGAGAAAGGCGCTCAAGTATTAGCAGACACAGTGACCAGACAAAGATTGATGATAGTGATGCTGTGTATTTAAGGGTAACTAGTTCAATCACAGCACCACCTTGTACAATTCCTTTCTTACCCCTGACAGAAAAAGAAGAGCTTTGAGCTGTTCCATCATCAACATCCACGTCCCCCTCCTCCTCCTCTTCTTCTTCGTCTGCCTCCTCCTCTCCTCCTCCTTTTTCTTCTTCCTTGACCTCTTTTTTCCCCTCTTCCTTCTGTTGCTGCTTCTCCTGCTGTATACACCTCAACATAACTCAGGGTAAGCGTGTATCTGTTGTTGTTGCAGTATGAAGCAGCGGGTGTTGTGCTTCCTGCTGGGAGTGGTACTGCCCATAGTCTCCTCTCTCGTCACCTACTCCTTCATCTCCTTCGGTGTTAAGCCTATTCCAGTAGATGAGACAGGTGCTCTCATATGTATGATCATCCTCATTAAGGTTAGTCTTTTATTATTATTATTATTATTATTATTATTATTAAATTATTAATTATTACTATATTTATTATTAGATTATTATTATTATATTTATTATTAGATTATTAATTATTATTATATTTATTATTAGATTATTAATTATTATTATATTTATTATTAGATTATTAATTATTATATTTATTATTAGATTATTAATTATTATTATATTTATTAGATTATTAATTATTATATTTATTAGATTATTATTATCATTATTATTATTATTATTATTATTACATTTATGGGAAAGCTCAAAATCCGGAGGCTTTATACAGCGCCCGGGAAAAGGGAAAGCAGTCAGGTTTAATCCGAAGAAGGGGGTAAGGTGGCTCCAGTTCATTGGATCAAGAGCCCTTCTCCAGTCTCAAGGCCCCGCTCCTGGAGGTGGGTAGTCAGCGCCCTCTCAGCACAGTCCCAGACCAGGTCTCCTGGCTGCTGGCCTTATCGACCAGGCTGTTGGTGGCATGATACACCACTGAACGAACCCTCCCATTCCTGAAATCAAACCTGATTTTTCCCCAATTTCCCAGGTAGTGTAAGAGCCCTACGGGTTTAGCGCTTCCCCTGGTAGCAAGTTGTTAAAAAATCTCAATAATTTTGTGCACTCTGACATCTTAAATGAATTTTAGTATTTACATATGCGATCAAATTCCTCTTAGTGTTCATATTTGGGATTAAATCCTTTTTAGTGTTTATGTATGGGATTAAATTAATTTCAGGGATCATATACGGATTAAATTCTTTTTAATGTTCATATATGAGATGAAAAAAATTTCTGTTTTTGGGAATATTGTTGTACCTACCACTACCTACCCTACCCTAAACTAACCAAACCTACCCTACCCTAAACTAACCAAACCTACCCTACCCTAAACTAACCAAACCTACCCTACCCTAAACTAACCAAACCTACCCTACCCTAAACTAACCAAACCTACCCTACCCTAACTAACCAAACCTACCCTACCCTAAACTAACCAAACCTACCCTACCCTAACTAACCAAACCTACCCTACCCTAACTAACCAAATCTAACCTACCCTAAACTAACCAAACCTACCCTACCCTAACTAACCAAACCTACCCTACCCTAAACTAACCAAACCTACCCTACCCTAAACTAACCAAACCTACCCTACCCTAAACTAACCAAACCTACCCTACCCTAAACTAACCAAACCTACCCTACCCTAAACTAACCAAACCTACCCTACCCTAAACTAACCAAACCTACCCTACCCTAAACTAACCAAACCTACCCTACCCTAAACTAACCAAACCTACCCTACCCTAAACTAACCAAACCTACCCTACCCTAAACTAACCAAACCTACCCTACCCTAAACTAACCAAACCTACCCTACCCTAACTAACCAAACCTACCCTACCCTAAACTAACCAAACCTACCCTACCCTAACTAACCAAACCTACCCTACCCTAAACTAACCAAACCTACCCTACCCTAAACTAACCAAACCTACCCTACCCTAACTAACCAAACCTAACCTACCCTAAACTAACCAAACCTACCCTACCCTAACTAACCAAACCTACCCTACCCTAAACTAACCAAACCTACCCTACCCTAAACTAACCAAACCTACCCTACCCTAACTAACCAAACCTATCCTACCCTACCCTAAACTAACCAAACCTACCCTACCTTAACTAACCAAACCTACCCTACCCTAACTAACCAAACCTACCCTACCTTAACTAACCAAACCTACCCTACCTTAACTAACCAAACCTACCCTACCTTAACTAACCAAACCTACCCTACCCTAAACTAACCAAACCTACCCTACCCTAAACTAACCAAACCTACCCTACCCTAAACTAACCAAACCTACCCTACCCTAAACTAACCAAACCTACCCTACCCTAACTAACCAAACCTACCCTACCCTAAACTAACCAAACCTACCCTACCCTAACTAACCAAATCTACCCTACCCTACCCTAAACTAACCAAACCTACCCTACCTTAACTAACCAAACCTACCCTACCCTAACTAACCAAACCTACCCTACCTTAACTAACCAAACCTACCCTACCCTAACTAACCAAACCTACCCTACCCTAACTAACCAAACCTACCCTACCCTAAACTAACCAAACCTACCCTACCCTAAACTAACCAAACCTACCCTACCCTAAACTAACCAAACCTACCCTACCCTAAACTAACCAAACCTACCCTACCCTAAACTAACCAAACCTACCCTACCCTAAACTAACCAAACCTACCCTACCCTAAACTAACCAAACCTACCCTACCCTAAACTAACCAAACCTACCCTACCCTAACTAACCAAACCTACCCTACCCTAAACTAACCAAACCTACCCTACCCTAACTAACCAAACCTACCCTACCCTAAACTAACCAAACCTACCCGACCCTAAACTAACCAAACCTACCCGACCCTAACTAACCAAACCTAACCTACCCTAAACTAACCAAACCTACACTACCCTAACTAACCAAACCTACCCTACCCTAAACTAACCAAACCTACCCTACCCTAACTAACCAAACCTATCCTACCCTACCCTAAACTAACCAAACCTACCCTACCTTAACTAACCAAACCTACCCTACCCTAACTAACCAAACCTACCCTACCTTAACTAACCAAACCTACCCTACCGTAACTAACCAAACCTACCCTACCTTAACTAACCAAACCTACCCTACCATAACTAACCAAAACTACCCTACCCTAAACTAACCAAACCTACCCTACCCTAAACTAACCAAACCTACCCTACCCTAAACTAACCAAACCTACCCTACCCTAACTAACCAAACCTACCCTACCCTAAACTAACCAAACCTACCCTACCCTAACTAACCAAATCTACCCTACCCTACCCTAAACTAACCAAACCTACCCTACCTTAACTAACCAAACCTACCCTACCCTAACTAACCAAACCTACCCTACCTTAACTAACCAAACCTACCCTACCCTAACTAACCAAACCTACCCTACCCTAACTAACCAAACCTAACCTACCCTAAACTAACCAAACCTACCCTACCCTAACTAACGAAACCTACCCTACCCTAAACTAACCAAACCTGCCCTACCTTAACTAACCAAACCTACCCTACCCTAAACTAACCAAACCTACCCTACCCTAACTAACCAAACCTACCCTACCCTAACTAACCAAACCTACCCTACCCTAACTAACCAAACCTAACCTACCCTAAACTAACCAAACCTACCCTACCCTAACTAACCAAACCTACCCTACCCTAAACTAACCAAACCTACCCTACCTTAACTAACCAAACCTACCCTACCCTAAACTAACCAAACCTACCCTACCCTAAACTAACCAAACCTACCCTACCCTACCCTAAACTAACCAAACCTACCCTACCCTAAACTAACCAAACCTACCCTACCCTAAACTAACCAAACCTACCCTACCCTAACTAACCAAACCTACCCTACCCTAAACTAACCAAACCTACCCTACCCTAACTAACCAAATCTACCCTACCCTACCCTAAACTAACCAAACCTACCCTACCTTAACTAACCAAACCTACCCTACCCTAACTAACCAAACCTACCCTACCTTAACTAACCAAACCTACCCTACCCTAACTAACCAAACCTACCCTACCCTAACTAACCAAACCTAACCTACCCTAAACTAACCAAACCTACCCTACCCTAACTAACGAAACCTACCCTACCCTAAACTAACCAAACCTACCCTACCTTAACTAACCAAACCTACCCTACCCTAAACTAACCAAACCTACCCTACCCTAACTAACCAAACCTACCCTACCCTAACTAACCAAACCTACCCTACCCTAACTAACCAAACCTAACCTACCCTAAACTAACCAAACCTACCCTACCCTAACTAACCAAACCTACCCTACCCTAAACTAACCAAACCTACCCTACCTTAACTAACCAAACCTACCCTACCCTAAACTAACCAAACCTACCCTACCCTAAACTAACCAAACCTACCCTACCCTACCCTAAACTAACCAAACCTACCCTACCCTAAACTAACCAAACCTACCCTACCCTACCCTAACTAACCAAACCTACCCTACCCTAAACTAACCAAACCTACCCTACCCTACCCTAACTAACCAAACCTACCCTACCCTAAACTAACCAAACTTACCCTACCCTAAACTAACCAAACCTACCCTACCCTAAACTAACCAAACCTACCCTAAACTAACCAAACCTACCCTACCCTAACTAACCAAACCTACCCTACCCTAAACTAACCAAACCTACCCTACCCTAACTAACCAAACCTACCCTACCCTAAACTAACCAAACCTACCCTACCCTAAACTAACCAAACCTACCCTACCCTAAACTAACCAAACCTACCCTACCCTAAACTAACCAAACCTACCCTACCCTACCCTAAACTAACCAAACCTACCCTACCCTAAACTAACCAAACCTACCCTACCCTAACTAACCAAACCTACCCTACCCTAAACTAACCAAATCTACCCTACCCTAAACTAACCAAACCTACCCTACCCTAACTAACCAAACCTACCCTACCCTAAACTAACCAAACCTACCCTACCCTAACTAACCAAACCTACCCTACCCTAAACTAACCAAACCTACCTTACCCTAAACTAACCAAACCTACTCTACCCTACCCTAAACTAACCAAACCTACCCTACCCTAAACTAACCAAACCTACCCTACCCTAACTAACCAAACCTACCCTACCCTAAACTAACCAAATCTACCCTACCCTAAACTAACCAAACCTACCCTACCCTAAACTAACCAAACCTACCCTACCTCACCCTACTTTACCTTACCTTACCCTTCCCTACCCTACCCTGCCCTACCCTACCCTACCCTACCCTGCCTTACCTTGCTTTACCCTACCCTACCCTACCTCACTTTACCCTACCCTACCCAACCCTGCCCTACCTTACCTCACCCTACCGCACCCTACCCTACCCTACCTTATCCTACGCTACCCTACCTTACCCTACCTCACCCTACCGTACCCTAAACTACTCTACCCTACCCTACCCTACCCTACCCTTCCCTACCCTACCCTGCCCTACCCTACCCTACCCTACCTTACCCTACCTTACCCTACCTTACCCTACCTTACCTTACCTTACCCTACCCTACCTTACCTTACCCTAGCCTACCCTACCCTACCTTACCCTACCCTACCTTACCTTACCCTACCCTACCTTACCCTACCCTACCTTACACTACCCTACCCTACCTTACCCTACTCTACCCTACCTTACCTTACCCTAGCCTACCTTACCCTACCTTACCCTACTCTACCCTACCTTACCTTACCCTAGCCTACCTTACCCTACCCTAACTTACCTTACCTTACCCTACCCTACTTTACCCTACCCTACCTTACCCTACCCTACCCTACCTTACCCTACCGTACCCTACCCTACCTTACCCTACCCTACCTTACCTTACCCTACCCTACCTTACCCTACCCTACCCTACCTTACCTTACCTTACCCTAGCCTACCTTACCTTACCCTACTGTAATCTATCCTAACCTAATGTTACCTACCCTAACATCATAGTACCAATGGTGTACAATACCTCATAGTACCAATGGTGTACAATACCTCATAGTACCAGTGGTGTACAATACCTCATAGTACCAGTGGTGTACAATACCTCATAGTACCAGTGGTGTACAATACCTCATAGTACCAATGGTGTACACTACCTCATAGTACCAGTGGTGCACAATACCTCATAGTACCAGTGGTGTACAATACCTCATAGTACCAGTGGTGTACAATACCTCATAGTACCAGTGGTGTACAATACCTAATAGTACCAGTGGTGTACAATACCTCATAGTACCAGTGGTGTACAATACCTCATAGTACCAGTGGTGTACAATACCTCATAGTACCAGTGGTGTACAATACCTAATAGTACCAGTGGTGTACAATACCTCATAGTACCAGTGGTGTACAATACCTCATAGTACCAGTGGTGTACAATACCCACTAGTTGATGTTTATGATGAGTTTATGTCTTGTTTATATCATAACCTAAACTATCGTAATGTAACCTAACCTAACCTACCTTAACCTCACCTATCTTAACCTAAACAATTAAATGTGTCCAATATATGTAACTCCTTACTAGTTATTGCTAATCAGAACAAGTATCGTAATACATTTATAAATATTCATCATTTAGAGTCCAAGATTTGTGCAGTACAGAGGCATATATATATATATATATATACATATATATATACATATATACATATATATATACATATATACATATATATACATATATATATATATACATATATATACATATAGTAGGTTGGTAGACAGCAACCACCCAGGGAGGTACTACCGTCCTGCCAAGTGAGTGTAAAACGAAAGCCTGTAATTGTTTTACATGATGGTAGGATTGCTGGTGTCTTTTGTCTGTCTCATAAATATGCAAGATTACAGGTACGTCTTGCTACTTCTACTTACACTTAGGTCACACTACACATACATGTACATGTTTATTTATACACACTCATCTGAGTTTTCTTGGATTTTATCTTAATAGTTCTTGGTCTTATTACTTTTCCTTTTATATCCATGGGGAAGTGGAATAAGAATCTTTCCTCCGTAAGCCATGCGTGTTGTAAAAGTCAACTAAAATGCCGGGAACAATGGGCTAGTAACCCCTTTTCCTGTAAAGATTACTAAAAAGAATAAGAAGAAAACTGTCAAAGTGGGAAGTCTGAATGTGCGTGGATGTTGTGCAGATGATAAGAAAGAGATGATTCTGGATGTTATGAATGAGAAGAAGCTGGATGTCCTGGCTTTTAGTGAAACAAAGCTGAAGGGGGTGGGAGAGTTTCAATGGAGAGGAATAAATGGGATTAGGTCAGGGGTTTCAAATAGAGTTAGAGCTAAAGAAGGAGTAGCAATAATGTTGAAGGATAAGCTATGGCAGGAAAAGAGGGACTACAAATGCATAAATTCAAGGATTATGTGGAGTAAAATAAAGATTGGATGTGAAAAGTGGGTTATAGTAAGCGTGTATGCACCTGGAGAAGAGAGAAGTGTAGAGGAGAGAGAGAGATTCTGGGAAATGTTGAGTGAATGCGTGGGGAGTTTTGAATCAAGTGTGAGAGTAATGGTGGTTGGGGATTTCAATACTAAAGTGGGTAAAAATGTTATGGAGGGAGTAGTAGGTAAATTTGGGGTGCCAGGGGTAAATGTAAATGGGGAGCCTTTAATTGAGCTATGTGTAGAAAGAAATTTGGTAATAAGTAATACATATTTTATGAAAAACAGGATAAATAAATATACAAGGTATGATGTAGCACGTAATGAAAGTAGTTTATTAGATTATGTATTGGTGGATAAAAGGTTGATGGGTAGGCTCCAGGATGTACATGTTTATAGAGGGGCAACTGATATATCAGATCATTAAATAACAAAAAAGGCACAATACCGTGACTGGAACGATACACAAATAACCCGCACATAAAAGAGAGAAGCTTACGACGACGTTTCGGTCCGACTTGGACCATTGACAGAGTCCATTGACTGACTCTGTCAATGGTCCAAGTCGGACCGAAACGTCGTCGTAAGCTTCTCTCTTTTATGTGCGGGTTATTTGTATATCAGATCATTATTTAGTTGTAGCTACAGTTAGAGTAAGAGGTAGATGGGAAAAGACGAAGGTGGCAACAACAAGTAAGAGGGAGGTGAAAGTGTATAAACTAAGGGAGGAGGAAGTTCGGGCGAGATATAAGCGACTATTGGCAGAAAGGTGGGCTAGTGCAAAGATGAGTAGTGGGGGGGGGGGTTGAAGAGGGTTGGAATAGTTTTAAAAATGCAGTATTAGAATGTGGTTATAGGAGGGTGGGGGCAGGAGGAAAGAGGAGTGATTGGTGGAATGATGAAGTAAAGGGTGTGATAAAAGAGAAAAAGGTAGCTTACGAGAGGTTTTTACAAAGCAGAAGTGTTATAAGAAGAGCAGAGTATATGGAGAGTAAAAGAAAGGTGAAGAGAGTGGTGAGAGAGTACAAAAGGAGAGCAGATGAAAGAGTGGGAGAGGCACTGTCAAGAAATTTTAATGAAAATAAGAAAAAAAATTGGAGTGAGTTAAACAAGTTAAGAAAGCCTAGGGAAAGTATGGATTTGTCAGTTAAAAACAGAGTAGGGGAGTTAGTAGATGGGGAGAGGGAGGTATTAGGTAGATGGCGAGAATATTTTGAGGAACTTTTAAATGTTGAGGAAGAAAGGGAGGCGGTAATTTCATGCACTGGCCAGGGAGGTATACCATCTTTTAGGAGTGAAGAAGAGCAGAATGTAAGTGTGGTGGAGGTACGTGAGGCATTACGTAGAATGAAAGGGGGTAAAGCAGCTGGAACTGATGGGATCATGACAGAAATGTTAAAAGCAGGGGGGGATATAGTGTTGGAGTGGTTGATACTTTTGTTTAATAAATGTATGAAAGAGGGGAAGGTACCTAGGGATTGGCGGAGAGCGTGTATAGTTCCTTTATATAAAGGGAAAGGGGACAAAAGAGATTGTAAAAATTATAGAGGAATAAGTTTACTGAGTATACCAGGAAAAGTATACGGTAGAGTTATAATTGAAAGAATTAGAGGTAAGACAGAATGTAGAATTGCGGATGAGCAAGGAGGCTTCAGAGTGGGTAGGGGATGTGTAGATCAAGTGTTTACATTGAAGCATATATGTGAACAGTATTTAGATAAAGGTAGGGAAGTTTTTATTGCATTTATGGATTTAGAAAAGGCATATGATAGAGTGGATAGAGGAGCAATGTGGCAGATGTTGCAAGTTTATGGAATAGGTGGTAAGTTACTAAATGCTGTAAAGAGCTTTTATGAGGATAGTGAGGCTCAGGTTAGGGTGTGTAGAAGAGAGGGAGACTACTTCCCGGTAAAAGTAGGTCTTAGACAGGGATGTGTAATGTCACCATGGTTGTTTAATATATTTATAGATGGGGTTGTAAAAGAAGTAAATGCTAGGGTGTTCGGGAGAGGGGTGGGATTAAATTATGGGGAATCAAATTCAAAATGGGAATTGACACAGTTACTTTTTGCTGATGATACTGTGCTGGGAGATTCTAAAGAAAAATTGCAAAGGTTAGTGGATGAGTTTGAGAATGTGTGTAAAGGTAGAAAGTTGAAAGTGAACATAGAAAAGAGTAAGGTGATGAGGGTATCAAATGATTTAGATAAAGAAAAATTGGATATCAAATTGGGGAGGAGGAGTATGGAAGAAGTGAATGTTTTCAGATACTTTGGAGTTGACGTGTCGGAGGATGGATTTATGAAGGATGAGGTTAATCATAGAATTGATGAGGAAAAAAAGGTGAGTGGTGCGTTGAGGTATATGTGGAGTCAAAAAACGTTATCTATGGAGGCAAAGAAGGGAATGTATGAAAGTATAGTAGTACCAACACTCTTATATGGATGTGAAGCTTGGGTGGTAAATGCAGCAGCGAGGAGACGGTTGGAGGCAGTGGAGATGTCCTGTCTAAGGGCAATGTGTGGTGTAAATATTATGCAGAAAATTCGGAGTGTGGAAATTAGGAGAAGGTGTGGAGTTAATAGAAGCATTAGTCAGAGGGCAGAAGAGGGGTTGTTGAGGTGGTTTGGTCATTTAGAGAGAATGGATCAAAGTAGAATGACATGGAAAGCATATAAATCTATAGGGGAAGGAAAGAGGGGTAGGGGTCGTCCTCGAAAGGGTTGGAAAGAGGGGGTAAAGAGGTTTTGTGGGCGAGGGGCTTGGACTTCCAGCAAGCGTGCATGAGCGTGTTAGATAGGAGTGAATGGAGACGAATGATACTTGGGACCTGACGATCTGTTGGAGTGTGAGCAGGGTAATATTTAGTGAAGGAATTCAGGGAAACCGGTTATTTTCTTATAGTCGGACTTGAGTCCTGGAAATGGGAAGTACAATGCCTGCACTTTAAAGGAGGGGTTTGGGATATTGGCAGTTTGGAGGGATATGTTGTGTATCTTTATGCGTATATGCTTCTAAACTGTTGTATTCTGAGCACCTCTGCAAAAGCAGTGATAATGTGTGAGTGTGGTGGTAGGTAAGTTTGGGGTGCCAGGTGTAAATGATAATGGGAGCCCTTTGATTGAACTTTGTATAGAAAGGGGTTTAGTTATAGGTAATACATATTTTAAGAAAAAGAGGATAAATAAGTATACACGATATGATGTAGGGCGAAATGACAGTAGTTTGTTGGATTATGTATTGGTAGATAAAAGACTGTTGAGTAGACTTCAGGATGTACATGTTTATAGAGGGGCCACAGATATATCAGATCACTTTCTAGTTGTAGCTACACTGAGAGTAAAAGGTAGATGGGATACAAGGAGAATAGAAGCATCAGGGAAGAGAGAGGTGAAGGTTTATAAACTAAAAGAGGAGGCAGTTAGGGTAAGATATAAACAGCTATTGGAGGATAGATGGGCTAATGAGAGCATAGGCAATGGGGTCGAAGAGGTATGGGGTAGGTTTAAAAATGTAGTGTTAGAGTGTTCAGCAGAAGTTTGTGGTTACAGGAAAGTGGGTGCAGGAGGGAAGAGGAGCGATTGGTGGAATGATGATGTAAAGAGAGTAGTAAGGGAGAAAAAGTTAGCATATGAGAAGTTTTTACAAAGTAGAAGTGATGCAAGGAGGGAAGAGTATATGGAGAAAAAGAGAGAGGTTAAGAGAGTGGTGAAGCAATGTAAAAAGAGAGCAAATGAGAGAGTGGGTGAGATGTTATCAACAAATTTTGTTGAAAATAAGAAAAAGTTTTGGAGTGAGATTAACAAGTTAAGAAAGCCTAGAGAACAAATGGATTTATCAGTTAAAAATAGGAGAGGAGAGTTATTAAATGGAGAGTTAGAGGTATTGGGAAGATGGAGGGAATATTTTGAGGAATTGTTAAATGTTGATGAAGATAGGGAAGCTGTGATTTCGTGTATAGGGCAAGGAGGAATAACATCTTGTAGGAGTGAGGAAGAGCCAGTTGTGAGTGTGGGGGAAGTTCGTGAGGCAGTAGGTAAAATGAAAGGGGGTAAGGCAGCCGGGATTGATGGGATAAAGATAGAAATGTTAAAAGCAGGTGGGGATATAGTTTTGGAGTGGTTGGTGCAATTATTTAATAAATGTATGGAAGAGGGTAAGGTACCTAGTGATTGGCAGAGAGCATGCATAGTTCCTTTGTATAAAGGCAAAGGGGATAAAAGAGAGTGCAAAAATTATAGGGGGATAAGTCTGTTGAGTGTACCTGGTAAAGTGTATGGTAGAGTTATAATTGAAAGAATTAAGAGTAAGACGGAGAATAGGATAGCAGATGAACAAGGAGGCTTTAGGAAAGGTATGGGGTGTGTGGACCAGGTGTTTACAGTGAAACATATAAGTGAACAGTATTTAGATAAGGCTAAAGAGGTCTTTGTGGCATTTATGGATTTGGAAAAGGCGTATGACAGGGTGGATAGGGGGGCAATGTGGCAGATGTTGCAAGTGTATGGTGTAGGAGGTAGGTTACTGAAAGCAGTGAAGAGTTTTTACGAGGATAGTGAGGCTCAAGTTAGAGTATGTAGGAAAGAGGGAAATTTTTTCCCAGTAAAAGTAGGCCTTAGACAAGGATGTGTAATGTCACCGTGGTTGTTTAATATATTTATAGATGGGGTTGTAAGAGAAGTAAATGCGAGGGTCTTTGCAAGAGGCGTGGAGTTAAAAGATAAAGAATCACACACAAAGTGGGAGTTGTCACAGCTGCTCTTTGCTGATGACACTGTGCTTTGGGGAGATTCTGAAGAGAAGCTGCAGAGATTGGTGGATGAATTTGGTAGGGTGTGCAAAAGAAGAAAATTAAAGGTGAATACAGGAAAGAGTAAGGTTATGAGGATAACAAAAAGATTAGGTGATGAAAGATTGAATATCAGATTGGAGGGAGAGAGTATGGAGGAGGTGAACGTATTCAGATATTTGGGAGTGGACGTGTCAGCGGATGGGTCTATGAAAGATGAGGTGAATCATAGAATTGATGAGGGAAAAAGAGTGAGTGGTGCACTTAGGAGTCTGTGGAGACAAAGAACTTTGTCCTTAGAGGCAAAGAGGGGAATGTATGAGAGTATAGTTTTACCAACGCTCTTATATGGGTGTGAAGCGTGGGTGATGAATGTTGCAGCGAGGAGAAGGCTGGAGGCAGTGGAGATGTCATGTCTGAGGGCAATGTGTGGTGTGAATATAATGCAGAGAATTCGTAGTTTGGAAGTTAGGAGGAGGTGCGGGATTACCAAAACTGTTGTCCAGAGGGCTGAGGAAGGGTTGTTGAGGTGGTTCGGACATGTAGAGAGAATGGAGCGAAACAGAATGACTTCAAGAGTGTATCAGTCTGTAGTGGAAGGAAGGCGGGGTAGGGGTCGGCCTTGGAAAGGTTGGAGGGAGGGGGTAAAGGAGGTTTTGTGAGCGAGGGGCTTGGACTTCCAGCAGGCATGCGTGAGCGTGTTTGATAGGAGTGAATGGAGACAAATGGTTTTTAATACTTGACGTGCTGTTGGAGTGTGAGCAAAGTAACATTTATGAAGGGATTCAGGGAAACCGGCAGGCCGGACTTGAGTCCTGGAGATGGGAAGTACAGTGCCTGCACTCTGAAGGAGGGGTGTTAATGTTGCAGTTTAAAAACTGTAGTGTAAAGCACCCTTCTGGCAAGACAGTGATGGAGTGAATGATGGTGAAAGTTTTTCTTTTTCGGGCCACCCTGCCTTGGTGGAAATCGGCCAGTGTGATAATAATAAAAAAAAAAATAATATATATATAAAGGAATTCGCAAGAGCAGGCGAAATATACACAAACACTGATCTCTGACTGAAGGAGACTCGAACCTACGAACCTTGGAACAAGTTACGCAGTGCTATACCATTTTCACCACACTGGACAATACCTTGGCATCTAACACAATGCTAGACGTTGGTCCAAGGCAGCCAGCTTTCAGGGAGAAGGCTTACAGCTTTTCATCTCATCCCCTGCATGCATCAGCCTTACTAGAGATTTTAACAATATTTTTGACTATTATCTCTCTTATCTTAGCAATCACTAATTATAATCAATATAGTGATGTGACTTTTACGTCTTCTATAATAATTTGTTATCTCTTCCATGTACCGTTATCTCTGTCACCTTCCATTGTTATCTCTGTCACCTTCCATTGTTATCTCTGTTATGTCTGTTATCTCTGTTATGTCTGTCACCTTCCACTGTTATCTCTGTCACCTTCCACTGTTATCTCTGTCACCTTCCACTGTTATCTCTGTCACCTTCCACTGTTATCTCTGTCACCTTCCACTTTTATCTCAGTCAACTTCGTCGTAGCTAGTAAGAGGTTCTGGATCCAAAGAATTGGACTCATCCATTTTTTCTATGGTCGAACCTCATTGACCTTCGCTTCCCCCAGGCGCTGTATGGCACCTATGGGTTATACTAATATTAATAATAATAATAGTAATAGTAGTGATCATAATCATAACAATAATATTAAAATAATAAGAGTAAAAACACTAATAGTAAAGATAATAATAATAATAATAATAATAATCATGATACAGCTGGTGTTGCTGTGGACACAAGGCATCTTCCCTATCGACCTCAATGGTGTCCTTTTTAGCATATATGAGAGACGAGAGAGGTCGATCAACGGTTCTACTATCAACGACAGGCACTCTCTATATCAGGTGAGCAGAGAGAGAGAGAGAGAGAGAAAATGCGAGAGAATGTAGGAATACCTGGAATGGATATTTGAAACATGGAAGAAATATTTTAGATTTACTTTTCTTGTGGTTTATAATTTATTTTATTCAGCTTATCTTCTGGTTTATAATTTTCTTCAGCTGTAGAGAAGTGAATTCCAGTGAAACATAAAAATTTACTTAAAACGAAGACTGATAACAATCCATGAAAGTTGTGTGTTGCATGATATATTCCATTTTAATACATGCAGCTGCTACGTGTCTGCTCCTACGTCAGGTACCTGACGTAGAGGATATGCCGTGCATCCGGAGGTTCCTCTGTGAGATGGAGACGGCAGCCAAGACCAGCGACAACTACTTGCCGAAGGAGCCAGCCGTGGTCAACGACAGGATTCTGGAGGAGGAGGTCGCTCCTGAGGAGGTCGACCCTCTGACAGAGATGCAAGTGGAGGCCGTCCGTGCCCTCTACAGGTGAGTCTGGAGGCGCCGTCCTCGGCTAGTCGCAGTGTTGTTATTGATATATATATATATATATATATATATATATATATATATATATATATATATATATATATATATATATATATATATATATATATATATATATATAACAACACTGTGACTAGCCGAGGATTCGAACCCATGTTGTTTTAACCCGCCTCTTAGTGAGCGAAAATTCCATGACACTCTAACCCACGGGCTAAAACATGGGTACGAATCCTCGTCTAGTCGCAGTGTTGTTATTAATTAAATACCATTTGTTCGTGGCTTCAATAATATATATATATATATATATATATATATATATATATATATATATATAATATATATATATATATATATATATATATATATAATATAATATATATATATATATATATATTACCATGGTACAAGTGGTATTGATCAATAACAACACTGCACTAGCCAAGGAGGCGAACCCATGTTGTTTTGGCCCGCCTCATGGTGAGAGAAAGCGCATGACGCTTTAGACCACTAGACCACACAATCCACAATGCAGTGTTTTTATTAATATATATTGTGTGTAATCCTTGTGTCTCTAGTTCTATCAGTCTACCTTGTTATCTCTAGTTCTATCACTCTAGCTTGTTATCTCTAGTTCTATCAGTCTAGCTAGTTGTCTCTAGAATTATGTTTGCAATGTACAAATGCTAACCTGGTTTACGCTTTGCATGTACACAGTATATTCACTACTGAGCTTAATATCACAAGGAACAGTAAGTCTTCATTACAGTGTCTAGATTGGATCATTACACTCTTAGTGATTATTTTTCTTTTTAAGCTAATTACATTTCCATTTACGAACTTCATTCCCAGTTAACCAAGTTATGGAGTTGATACTGCTGCCATACACACTGAAACGTCAAGTTTTCATAGCAAACTTATGGGTTAAGTTTTGAACTTGAAGTATTATATTTTGGGCAGCAAGTAAAGTTTAAATGATCTGAGTGATTCTTCTGGTTTATCTAATTTTTAAACTTTTGCTCGTGTTTGGTTAATGTTTTATTTTCTGTTATATATTTGTAGATTATTATGTTGTGTTCCAGAAATGAATCATAATGATGGTGATGGATTCATACCGGAACCTTGATGAACACTACAATAAATATCCTGAGATGATTTAGCATTTCCAGGTTATTTCACATACTGTGTATACTACTACAGTATTATGACACTTTTTCACAAACTGTGTATCCTGGTGCAGGGAAGAGGACCCGACAGGTGAGCTCTCGGAGCGGGGTCGCCGAGCACTGGGAGTAGTGGAGGGCCTGACAGGGAAGTCGTGTGAGGTGGCCTACAGACTGTGTCCAGGACGGTAAGTGTGTGTGTGTGTGTGTGTGTGTGTGTGTGTGTATCTTCTTAGTTGCATTTGCTGTGTTCGAGTCACGGTTCCTGTCACCGACTTTTAATGTTAACTCGACTGGTCTGTGTTGAAGTCCTATGTAAATATCAGTAGTATTTTAATGTAGTTGTTCTAAGTGTTGCTGCAGGCCTCGACTCTTGAATGGAGAGTGGGGCTACTTGGTTGACGGAGAGCGGCTCTTTATCTAAGGAATTGAAACAACTCTTTGCTATATTAGATCAAATCTCATTACCACACATTCCCCAGGCACTGTATGGCAAGCCTACTATATAAACACATTGCAAACACATTGTTATTATTACATCTGAACTCGACTTTAATGACCAGCTAACGTAAGGTATGCAGCTGTAACCATTAAAAATTAATAAGCTGTTTTTATATCATGTTCCTGGTTTATATAGTAATATTGAAATGATTATAACTGCATTAACAGTTGTGCTTTTTCTGTTCTTGTAAGCCTATCTCTGTTACATGTTATCTGCACCCATTATATATATATATATATATATATATATATATATATATATATATATATATATATATATATATATATATATATATATATATATATATATGTCGTGCCGAATAGGCAGAACTTGCGATCTTGGCTTAAATAGCAACGCTCATCTTGCCATATAGGACAAGTGAAAATTTGTGTATGCAATAATTTCGCCAAAATCATTCTGAATCTAACGAAAAAAATATATTTCACTGTGTTTGTTTAGTATTAAATTATTGTAAACAAATCTAAAATATATTTAGTTGGGTTAGGCTAAAATAAATTGAGCTTGTTATAATAAGGCTAGGTAAGTTTTCTAAGTTCCTTTTGGTGCAAAATTATAAATTTTTACATTAACATTAATGAAAAAAATATATCTTTAAACGCATAAGAGAAAATTTTAGAAAGGACTTAATCTTAAATGAGTTCTTGCTAATTGACCAGTTTTACATATTCGGCACGACATATATATATATATATATATATATACATATTATATATATATATATGTACATATTATATATATATATATATATATATATATATATATTTATATATATATATATACATATCACACACACACACACACACACACACACATATATATATATATATATATATATATATATATATATATATATATATATATATATATATATATATATATATATATATATATGTCGTGCCGAATAAGCAGAACTTGCGATCTTGGCTTAAATAGCAACGCTCATCTTGCCATATAGGACAAGTGAAAATTTGTGTATGCAATAATTTCGCCCAAATCATTCTGAACCTAACGAAAAATATATATTTGATTGTGTTTGTTTGTTACTAAATTATTGTAAACGTATTTAAAATATATTTAGTTGAGTTAGGCTAAAATAAATTGTTTTTGTTATAATAAGGTTAGGTAAGTTTTCTAAGATTCTTTTGGTGCAAAATTAAAATTTTTTACATTAACATTAATGAAAAAAATATATCTTTAAACATATAAGAGAAAATTTCAGAAAGGACTTAATTTTAAATGAGTTCTTGCTAATTGACCAGTTTTACATATTCGGCACGACATATATATATATATATATATATATATATATATATATATATATATATATATATATATGTGTGTGTGTGTGTGTGTGTGTGTGTGTGTGTGTGTGTGTGTGTGTGTGTGTGTGTGTGTGTGTGTGTGTGTGTGCGTGTGGGGGGTCTTATATCTGGGTGGCGTTATTTACTAAGTTTATAGTCATAGTGCTACTTGCTCTCTCTCTCTCTCTCTCTCTCTCTTTCTCATGTTATCCTAGTATTTGTTGAATTATTGTGTGTTGGTTGATAATTCCAGGTTCACCACCTCTCTCATTTACCGCGCCATCTTTGACGAGATTAATGTGGTGATCAAAGACGAAGATAATTAGCAGCACACCACAGCAGACACCTCGCAGACCTCAGCAGTCACCGCTCCGACCTCAGCAGACACCTCACAGACCACAGCAGATACCTCACAGACCACAGCAGATACCACTTAACAGTGGGACCATAACAGATATTAGGCATATCACGGACCAGCAAACAGCAGCATGACTACCAGACATAGCCATCTCTTGTGTACTACACAAGCAAAAACAGGACAGATAGTAGACAGCAGACAGTACCTGTTCTTACCATACATAAAGGAGGTGACCCTACAGATGTAAACAACTATAGGCCAATATCAGACTTACCATTGCTATCCAAAATCTATATTCATTTATAACGGCACAAAACATACTCAACCCCTGCCAATTTGGATTCAGGAAAAATAAAAGCACTAATGATGCATTTGTAAAAATGCTAGATCTGCTTTACACAGCATTGGAAAATAAGGAATATCCGTTAGGAATTTTTATTGAACTAAGAAAAGCGTTTGACACAGTAGACCACGGCATCCTACTCCACAAACTTGACCATTATGGTATAAGAGGCCATGCGCTTGCATATTTCAAATCCTACCTTACTAATAGGTATCAGTATGTCACCATTAAAGACACAGCCTCATCAACACGGTCACTTGATACTGGAGTTCCGCAGGGAAGTGTCCTTGGTCCCCTGCTCTTCCTCATTTACATTAATGATCTTCCAAACATATCCCAACACCTGAAACCCATTCTCTTTGCTGACGACACGACTTGCGTCATCTCCCACCCTAATCTTGCCACCCTCAACACCATTGTCAAAGAGGAGCTGCTCAAAATTCCGACTTGGATGACAGCCAACAAACTTACACTTAACACTGACAAAACCTACTACATTATGTTTGGTAGCAGAGCAGGTGTTGCACAACTTAACATTAAGATCAACAACACTCTAATTGCCAGGCATAATGAGGGCAAATTCCTAGGTCTATACCTCGACAACAACCTAAATTTCAGCACCCATATCCAACACATAACAAAAAAAGTTTCCAAAACGGTGGGGATCCTCTCCAAGATACGATATTACGTGCCGCAAACTGCCCTTCTCACACTATACCATTCACTCATTTATCCATACCTCACCTATGCTATTTGTGCTTGGGGATCAACTGCAGCAACACATCTAAAGCCAATAATAACCCAACAAAAAGCCGCAGTAAGAATAATCACTAAATCCCATCCCTGGCAAAACCCCCCACTCTTCATAGATCTAAATTTACTCCCTGTTCAGAACATCTACACTTACTACTGTGCAATCTACATCTACAGGACCTTAAATTCCAATATTAACCTTGACCTAAAACGCGTTCTTGATTGTTGTGACAGGATCCACAGGCATAACACCAGACACAAACATCTCTATGACATTCCCCGTGTCCGACTAAACCTTTACAAAAGGCCTAAAATCTGGAACACCCTACCTGAAAACTCTAGAACTGCAGACACATTCATCACTTTCAAAACTACAGTTAGAAAACTTCTTATCTCCCTGATACACCCCGTCAACTAACTACATGTAAACCACCTGGTGGTTCACACTTACACTCACCCATCGACTATAAACACAGAAATACGAATTTTAATCTTAAAATAATAAACCCTAACTAGTCATAAGCTTGCCTATGATACTCCAATATAGACACTATGTATTGTGCCAAAACAAAAGCATTCACATTGCTAAACTTACAAACTAGAATGTAATCACTTAGCCTTAATACCATAATCTGTAATAATATAAAGTTTAGAATTAATCTAAGTCTGCCCGAAATGCCTAGCCATGCTAGGTGTCCTAGTGGCCCCCTCTGTAATTAGCATTTTAGAACATGTAAACCACACAATATCCAAAATCTGTAAACCCCGCATTGTAATCCTTATAGAGAATAAACTTGATTGATTGATTGATACAGGCTGCGCAGACCATGTATATAAAAAATTCCAACCTCCTTCCCTCTCACAGGCAGCAGACACTCTTAGATTCTAGAAGAAACTTTAAGCAGACACAAGTCAACAACAGACCTCTGACAACCGGATGAAAACACTACATCATGGAACTGCAGACATGTAGATAGACATAGACATGTAGTTAGACATATGCATGTAGAAATGTGGACACACATGTAGACATATACAGGGAGGCGAGGTCACCAGATTCATTTATGTTCATGAAGTTCTAATCATTTATTGATCTGTTCATGTACACTGTGATCTAACACCTGTTCATCTGCCCTGTGGTCTAACACCTATATGTCTACCCTGTGGTCTAACACTGTTCATCTGCCCTATGATCTAACACCTGTTCATCTGCCCTGTGGTCTAACACCTATATGTCTACCCTGTGGTCTAATACTGTTCATCTGCCCTATGATCTAACACCTGTTCATCTGCCCTGTGGTCTAACATCTGTTCATTTACCTTGTGGTCTGCCTTACATCTGTTTATCTGCCTTTACACCTGTTCAACTACCCTGTAATCTAACACTTGTTCGTCTACCCTGTGGTCTGCCTTACACCTGTTCATCTACATTATAATGTACTTCTACACTGCTACGGCAGCACTTGTCCAGCCCATATTTTTCTGATGAGACACTTTCTTTATATGGCTACGCCACCTCTGTCTTATTTACTTCATTCACATCCTTGTAAATATTATTCTTTCACTTGTTAAGTATTCTGTGAAAAACCACTCGATTTAAAAAAATAACCCAAACACCTAAACGCACACATATATTTTGATGTGTTAACACATGTGTCATTGTTTATATATTGGAAATCGAGCGTTGCGTTGTAATTTTTCACCATTAATGTGTTCATTTAGTGCAGATATTATTTACATTTCTCATTTATTTCTCCCACTTTTTATCGCCGTGTTTTATTTGTAAGCTAAGGGAAAGTAACATTGAAAAACCCCGCAAGAGGGTTGAGATCAGCTTTCCTTGGCTCTAAAAGTACATTATTTGTGGCATTAACCTATAGTTACCCAGTAGTCAAGTAGTTTTAAGGCACTCATTTGACCTGGTATTCCTCGGGGGATACCTCCTCTAGTTCTGACAGCAACAGGATACCCAAGGCTGGTGCTGGGACCTCTTCTGTTTAATTGCTTATCCAGGTATAACATGTAACGTCCTCCAAGCTTGTGAAGATTGTTACTGAAGAATTGTAAACAAATCTACTGAAAAGTAACGACACTGGTATCCAGTAATGAACCAGTCTTTATTAAGATGACTTACTAGAGACATGAAACTTGTTTTTTTCATGTGGAAATTAATTTTATTTTATTTATATAATATAAAATAATTTTATTTATATATAATAAAATTACTTTTTTGAATGTAAGAGTTTATTCTTACCTGCACTGGAGGTATTGATTAACCCAGGAATGTTGTTTATTTTCATCTTAATTTGTGGGTTACTTGTGAATTGGTGCAGCCATGATGTTATAGGTTAGTTGTGAATTGTTCTAGCCACGTTATTATGATTTAACTTGTGAATGGTTGCAGTCACGGGGTTGTTGGTTTGTTATGATTTATTCCAGTCACTGTATTGTGTTATTGTGAATTTTTTCAAGTACGATATAGTGAGTATTGAATTCTTCCAACCACTGTTTACCTGGAGTTTACCTGGAGAGAGTTCCGGGGTCAACGCCCCCGCGGCCCGGTCTGTGACCAGGCCTCCTGGTGGATCAGAGCCTGATCAACCAGGCTGTTGCTGCTGGCTGCACGCAAACCAACGTACGAGCCACAGCCCGGCTGATCAGGTACCGACTTTAGGTGCTTGTCCAGTGCCAGCTTGAAGACTGCCAGGGGTCTGTTGGTAATCCCCCTTATGTATGCTGGGAGGCAGTTGAACAGTCTCGGGCCCCTGACACTTATTGTATGGTCTCTTAACGTGCTAGTGACACCCCTGCTTTTCATTGGGGGGATGGTGCATCGTCTGCCAAGTCTTTTGCTTTCGTAGTGAGTGATTTTCGTGTGCAAGTTCGGTACTACTCCCTCTAGGATTTTCCAGGTGTATATAATCATGTATCTCTCCCGCCTGCGTTCCAGGGAATACAGGTTCAGGAACCTCAAGCGCTCCCAGTAATTGAGGTGTTTTATCTCCGTTATGCGCGCCGTGAAGGTTCTCTGTACATTTTCTAGGTCAGCAATTTCACCTGCCTTGAAAGGTGCTGTTAGTGTGCAGCAATATTCCAGCCTAGATAGAACAAGTGACCTGAAGAGTGTCATCATGGGCTTGGCATCCCTAGTTTTGAAGGTTCTCATTATCCATCCTGTCATTTTTCTAGCAGATGCGATTGATACAATGTTAAGGTCCTTGAAGGTGAGATCCTCCGACATGATCACTCCCAGGTCTTTGACGTTGGTGTTTCGCTCTATTTTGTGGCCAGAATTTTTGTACTCTGATGAAGATTTAATTTCCTCGTGTTTACCATATCTGAGTACGGTATTGTAACTTATTTTACCCATTAAATTTGTAAATACTATACTGGAGTGTCAGTTTATAGTTTTTATCTATTTATTTTAACCATTATAGTCTGGATATTGTAAGTGTACTTTGTGGAGTCAGATATTGTGTATGTTGTGATCACTGATATATAATACCACTGATGACTCTTGATTTATTTAAACACTAGTTTTGGGAGTTTAATAGAATTTAATATTTGAGACTGTGTGTGTGTGTGTGTGTGTGTGTGTGTGTGTGTGTGTACTCACCTAGTTGTACTCACCTAGTTGAGGTTGCGGGGGTCGAGTCCGAGCTCCTGGCCCCGCCTCTTCACTGATCGCTACTAGGTCACTCTCCCTGAGCCGTGAGCTTTATCGTACCTCTGCTTAAAGCTATGTATGGATCCTGCCTCCACTACATCGCATCCCAAACTATTCCACTTACTGACTACTCTGTGGCTGAAGAAATACTTCCTAACATCCCTGTGATTCATCTGTGTCTTTAGCTTCCAACTGTGTCCCCTTGTTACTGTGTCCAATCTCTGGAACATCCTGTTTTTGTCCACCTTGTCAATTCCTCTCAGTATTTTGTATGTCGTTATCATGTCCCCCCTATCTCTCCTGTCCTCCAGTGTCGTCAGGTTGATTTCCCTTAACCTCTCCTCGTAGGACATACCTCTTAGCTCTGGGACTAGTCTTGTTGCAAACCTTTGCACTTTCTCTAGTTTCTTTACGTGCTTGGCTAGGTGTGGGTTCCAAACTGGTGCCGCATACTCCAATATGGGCCTAACGTATACGGTGTACAGGGTCCTGAACGATTCCTTATTAAGATGTCGGAATGCTGTTCTGAGGTTTGCTAGGCGCCCATATGCTGCAGCAGTTATTTGGTTGATGTGCGCTTCAGGAGATGTGCCTGGTGTTATACTCACCCCAAGATCTTTTTCCTTGAGTGAGGTTTGTAGTCTCTGACCCCCTAGACTGTACTCCGTCTGCGGCCTTCTTTGCCCTTCCCCAATCTTCATGACTTTGCACTTGGTGGGATTGAACTCCAGGAGCCAATTGCTGGACCAGTTCTGCAGCCTGTCCAGATCCCTTTGTAGTTCTGCCTGGTCTTCGATCGAGTGTATTCTTCTCATCAACTTCACGTCATCTGCAAACAGGGACACCTCAGAGTCTATTCCTTCCGTCATGTCGTTCACAAATACCAGAAACAGCACTGGTCCTAGGACTGACCCCTGCGGGACCCCGCTGGTCACAGGTGCCCACTCTGACACCTCGCCACGTACCATGACTCGCTGCTGTCTTCCTGACAAGTATTCCCTGATCCATTGTAGTGCCTTCCCTGTTATCCCTGCTTGGTCCTCCAGTTTTTGCACCAATCTCTTGTGTGGAACTGTGTCAAACGCCTTCTTGCAGTCCAAGAAAATGCAATCCACCCACCCCTCTCTCTCTTGTCTTACTGCTGTCACCATGTCATAGAACTCCAGTAGGTTTGTGACACAGGATTTCCCGTCCCTGAAACCATGCTGGCTGCTGTTGATGAGATCATTCCTTTCTAGGTGTTCCACCACTCTTCTCCTGATAATCTTCTCCATGATTTTGCATACTATACATGTCAGTGACACTGTGTGTGTGTGTGTGTGTGTGTGTGTGTGTGTGTGTGTGTGTGTGCGCGTGCGTGCGTGTGTGTGTGTATATATATGTATGTGTGTGTGTGTGTACTCACCTATTTGTGGTTGTAGGGGTCGAGTCATAGCTCCTGGCCCCGCCTCTTCGTTGATTGCTACTAGGTCCTCTCTCCCTGCCCTATGAGCTTTATCATACCTCGCCTTAAAACTATGTATGGTTCCCGCCTCCACTACGTCACTTTCTAGGCTATTCCACGGCCTGACTACTCTATGACTGAAGAAATACTTCCTAACATCCCTTTGATTCATCCGAGTCTTCAACTTCCAATTGTGACCTCTTGTTTCTGTGTCCCATCTCTGGAACATCCTGTCTTTGTCCTCCTTGTCTATTCCGCGCAGTATTTTATATGTCGTTATCATGTTTCCCCTGACCCTCCTGGCCTCCAGTGTCGTCAGGCCGATTTCCCTCAACCTTTCTTCGTAGGACAATCCCCTTAGCTCTGGGACTAGTCTTGTTGCAAACCTTTGCACTTTCTCTAATTTCTTGACGTGCTTGACCAAGTGTGGATTCCAAACTGGTGCTGCATACTCCAGTATGGGCCTGACGTAAATGGTATACAGAGTCTTGAACGATTCCTTACTGAGGTATTGGAACGCTATCCGTAGGTTTGCCAGACGCTCGTATGCTGCAGCAGTTATCTGATTGATGTGCGCCCCAGGAGATGTGCTTGGTGTTATGCTCACCCCGAGATCTTTTTTCTTGAGTGAGGTTTGCAGTTTTTGGCCATTTAGACTATATTGTGTCTGCAGTCTTCTTTGCCCTTCCCCAATCTTCATGACTTTGCATTTGGCAGGGTTAAACTCAAGGAGCCAGTTGCTGGCCCAGGCTTGTAGCCTGTCCAGGTCTCTTTGTAGTCCTGCCTGACCCTCGTCCGATTTGATTCTTCTCATTAACTTCACATCATCTGCAAACAAGGACACTTCTGAGTCTATCCCTTCCGTTATGTCATTCACATATACCAAAAACAGCACAGGTCCTAGGACTGACCCCTGTGGAACCCCGCTTGTCACAAGCGCCCACTCTGACAACCTCGCCACGTACCATGACTCGTTGTTGCCTCCCTGTCAGGTATTCTCTGATCCATTGCAGTGCCTTTCCTGTTATGTGTGCCTGATCCTCTAGCTTTTGCAGTAACCTCTTGTGAGGAACTGTGTCGAAGGCCGCCTTGCAGTCCAAAAGAATGCAGTCGATCCACCCCTCTCTCTCTTGTCTTGCTTCTGTCACCTTGTCATAAAACTCCAGTAGGTTTGTGACACAGGATTTTCCTTCCCTGAAACCGTGCTGGTTGTCGATTATACACTTGTTTCTTTCTAGGTGCTCCACCACTCTCCTCCTGATGATCTTCTCCATGACTTTGCATACTATACACGTTAATGACACAGGTCTGTAGTTTAATGCCTCATGTCTGTCTCCCTTTTTAAAAATTGGGACTACATTTGCCATCTTCCATACCTCAGGGAGTTGCCCAGTTTCAGTGGATGTGTTGAAGATCTTTGTTAGTTTCATACTCAGCATCTCTGCTCCCTCTAAGGACCCACGGAGAGATGTCTGGTCCCACCGCCTTTGAGGTGTCAAGTTCACATAGCAACTTCTTCACCTCCTCCTTGGTTATGTGTACCTCATCCAGCACTTCTTGGTGTACCCCCCCTGTTCTGATTTCCTGGAGTCCTACTGGTTCCCACTGTAAATAGTTTTTTAAATCTCGTGTTGAGCTCCTCACATACCTCTCGGTCGTTTCTTGTGAACTCCCCATCGCCCTTCCTCAGTCTGATTACCTGGTCCTTGACTGTTGTTTTCCTCCTGATGTGGTGTGGCATGCAAAGAGTACGTAACCTTTATTCGGCGCATGTACACACCCTCATTTACAGGCTATCTCCCCCAACCAGCGAACCAGGTTGCTAAGAGTTGATGATGGGGCCCCGTCGTTCAACTAGTGACCAGGTTCTAGCCAATAAGAAGATGGTTTTGGCAATCGCAGAGGTTATGTGGGTACCGCTCTCCTGTCTGCCCTTGTCATTCCCATTCTAGAGCTGGTTGAAGCACGTTCTGCTATCTTGTGGCTTCTATTTCTGCTTTGCTTACCGTGGAGTGCACTATACTTATCACTGTACATAGTGTACATATTGTTGTTCTAAATTGGTGAAGGATAATATAAGTCTAAACTTTTTCTACTGTGTTTATTTGCTCCCATTACACCCGGGGTAACAGGCCATTTGGAATCCTGGGTTGTAATATGTGGCTATACAACAGCTTCGGGTCAGACTTGACTTTCGATGCTATATCATTTTCATATTGTCGCTGAGCCTCCCTTCTTATCTGTGTATATTCATTTCTGGCTCTTCGGCTAATCTCTTTATTTTCCTGAGTTCTCTATCTTCTGTACCTTTTCCATTCTCTAGTACACCTAATGTTTGCCTCCCTACACCTTTGGGTGAACCAAGGACTCGTTCTGTTCTTCCCATTATTTCTGTTTCCCTTGGGAACAAACCTCTCCTCTGCCTCCTTGCATTTTGTTGTCACATAGTCCATCATTTCTTGTACTGGTTTTCCTGTCAGTTCCCTCTCCCACTGAATGTCTTGCAGGAAGTTCCTCATGCCTGAGTAGTTCCCCCTTTTGTAGTTTGGTTTTTCCCATCCAATTCCTGCTACTCTCTCCACTTGAAGCTCAACTGTGTAGTCAAAGCACAGAACCACATGATCACTAGCTCCTAGGGGCCTTTCATACATGATATCCTCGATGTCCGAACTATTCAAGGTGAATGCAAGGTCCTGTCTTGCTGGATCGTCCTCACCTCTCTCTCTGGTAGTGTCTCTAACATGTTGATGCATGAGGTTTTCCAGTGTGTGTGTGTGTGTGTGTGTGTGTAACTAGAAGGTAAAGTATAATGGTATATGGTAGGTTTCGGTCCTGGGACCTTGGTCACTACTTGATACAGTATGTACTGTGTTATCTCACTCTTTTGGTCACTCATTAGGAGTGACCAAAGTGACAGCGTTATGAGGACCGAAACCTGCCTAATAAAGATGACCTGTATATAGTCACAGAGGTGTAGGCCTAGCTCCTGGCACCGCCCTTGAACTTACAGCTTGCTATTCACTTCCTCCTAACCTCATGGACCGTATCGTACCTGCTCTTAAAACTATGGTGTAGAGCCTAACTCCATCACCTCTTCGTTGATGGTATTCCACCTCCCTACCACCCTGAGGCTGAAGAATTACTTTCTGACATCCCTGCGGCTCATCATTGTCTTAAACTTCCAACTGTTTGCCGCCTTTCAAACAACCTGTCTCTATCTACCTTATTAATTCCCATGAGGATTTTATATGTTGTTATATATTCCCTGGTTCTTCTGACCTCCAGTATCATTAGATTCGATTCCAATAGCATTTAAGTTCTAAGCTCTAGAACAAGCCTCGTTGCACATTTTTCAAATGTGGGTTCCATGCTGGTGCTTCATGCTCCAAGATGGGTCTCACAAATGTTGTATAAAGGACGCTGAATGACTCTTTGTTGACATTCTTGAAGGCTACTCGTCGATTTGCCAGACGAGCTCAGGCTGCAGAGGTTATTCGGTTGTGTTCCTCTGGTTATATGACAGGCATTATGCTCGCCCTTGGGTGTTTCTCTTTGGGTAAAATCTGCAGCCTCTATCAACCTTGGTCTATACTCTGTTTCCGATCTTCTTGCCCATTCCCCAATCTTTATAATCACTCACGCATTTGCTAAAGTTGAATTCAAGCAACCACTTCTCCGACCAGTTTTCCAGTTTGACCTGATCCATTTGGAGCCTTTCCCTGTCCTCTTCTTTGCTTATTCTCATCATTAATTTTATATCACTAGGAGACAAAAATATAGCTTATTCAACCCCATCTGCATAGATCAGTTTACCTCTGTCAGCTACGCTTTTTTTTTTTTTAATCTGCCTCTTTTTTCCCGCGAGAGCTGTATTACCCCTACGAATTTAGCGTTTCCCGGCCCACCATGAACGCAGTAACAACGTGGAGAGCTTCAGCAGTGTTGCCATGGCAGCTACATCAGGCACTGAGTAATGTAATTAACTCATAATAACTCATGAAAGAGTTCAGTTTCTTTGACATATATAAACATCACTGCAATGATAACCCAGGGCACTCATCTCATTGACCAGTTCAAACAACGGCAGTGACTAGTGCAAACAACCCTTTTGATAACTGCAAACAATGATTATGATAATTTTAAACAACTGTATTAAATATTACAGACAACGGGACTGATTATTGCAAACAACTGTTATGATATTTGCAAACATCTGTATTGATTATTGCAAGCAGCGGTATTTATTGCAAACAACTGTTAGTAAACGATGATAACCCTTCAGCAGGAGGCCCCTTGATGTAGGTGAAGGGTTCTTCATCCAAGGAGCGGCAGCTACCCTACTATTCCTCGGATCGAACCTGATCACTTTCCATTATGTCTGGACGACTCATTAGGAATATAATGATAGATAAATATATTACATTATATCGTAATGTGGAGAGTTAATGAGAAAATGTAATATTCCACAAGGATAATTAATTACATTTATTACTTTACTACTGATAATTAGAAACACTTTGATAAATCATTATCAAGTAATTAGTGAGTTTAATAGATTAGTTGATGACAGGTGGTTAACAGGTAATACTTTAGTATATATACGTGTGTTCACTCTGTTGATATATACATGTGTGCACTGTTGATATATACCTGTGTGCACTGTTGATATAAACCTGTGTGCACTGTTGATATATACCTGTGTGCACTGTTGATATATACCTGTGTGCACTGTTGATATATACCTGTGTGCACTGTTGATATATACCTGTGTGCACTGTTGATATATACCTGTGTGCACTGTTGATATATACCTGTGTGCACTGTTGATATATACCTGTGTGCACTGTTGATATATACCTGTGTGCACTGTTGATATATACCTGTGTGCACTGTTGATATATACCTGTGTGCACTGTTGATATAAACCTGTGTGCACTGTTGATATATACCTGTGTGCACTGTTGATATATACCTGTGTGCACTGTTGATATATACCTGTGTGCACTGTTGATATATACCTGTGTGCACTGTTGATATATACCTGTGTTCACTGTTGATATATACCTGTGTGCACTGTTGATATATACCTGTGTGCACTGTTGATATATACCTGTGTGCACTGTTGATATATACCTGTGTGCACTGTTGATATATACCTGTGTACACGCTGTTGATATGTACCTGTGTGCACGCTGTTGATATATACCTGTGTGCACTGTTGATATATACCTGTGTGCACTGTCCATATATACCTGTGTGCACTGTTGATATATACCTGTGTGCACGCTGTTGATATGTACCTGTGTGCACTCTGTTGATATATACCTGTGTGCACTGTTGATATATACCTGTGTGCACTGTTGATATATAACTGTGTTCACTCTGTTGATATATACCTGTGTGCACTGTTGATATATACCTGTGTGCACTCTGTTGATATATACCTGTGTGCACTGTTGATATATACCTGTGTTCACTCTGTTGATATATACCTGTGTGCACTGTTGATATATACCTGTGTGCACTGTTATATACCTGTGTGCACTGTTGATATATACCTGTGTGCACGCTGTTGATATATACCTGTGTGCACTCTTGATATATACCTGTGTGCATTGTTGATATATACCTGTGTGCACTTGATATATACCTGTGTGCACGCTGTTGATATATACCTGTGTGCACTCTGTTGATATATACCTGTGTGCACTGTTGATATATACCTGTGTGCACTGTTGATATATACCTGTATGCACTGTTGATATATACCTGTGTGCACTCTCTTGATATATACCTGTGTGCACTCTGTTGATATATACCTGTGTGCACTATGTTGATATATACCTGTGTGCACTCTGTTAATATATACCTGTGTGCACTGTTGATATATACCTGTGTGCGCTGTTGATATATACCTGTGTGCACTCTGTTGATATATATATGTTTGCACTGTTGATATATACCTGTGTGCACTCTGCTGATATATACCTGTGTGCACGCTGTTGATATATACCTGTGTGCACTGTTGATATATACCTGTGTGCACGCTGTTGATATATACCTGTGTGCACTGTTGATATATACCTGTGTGCACTTGATATATACCTGTGTGCACTGTTGATATATACCTGTGTGCACTGTTGATATATACCTGTGTGCACGCTGTTTATATATACCTGTGTGCACTCTGTTGATGTATACCTGTGTGCACTCTGTTGATGTATACCTGTGTGCACTGTTGATATATACCTGTGTACACTCTGTTGATATATACCTGTGTGCACTGTTGATATATACCTGTGTGCACTTTTGATATATACCTGTGTGCACGCTGTTGATATATACCTGTGTGCACTGTTGATATATACCTGTGTGCACTGTTGATATATACCTGTGTGCACTGTTGATATATACCTGTGTGCACTGTTGATATATACCTGTGTGCACTGTTGATATATACCTGTGTTCACTGTTGATATATACCTGTGTGCACTGTTGATATATACCTGTGTGCACTGTTGATATATACCTGTGTGCACTGTTGATATATACCTGTGTGCACTGTTGATATATACCTGTGTGCACTGTTGATATATACCTGTGTACACGCTGTTGATATGTACCTGTGTGCACGCTGTTGATATATACCTGTGTGCACTGTTGATATATACCTGTGTGCACTGTCCATATATACCTGTGTGCACTGTTGATATATACCTGTGTGCACGCTGTTGATATGTACCTGTGTGCACTCTGTTGATATATACCTGTGTGCACTGTTGATATATACCTGTGTGCACTGTTGATATATAACTGTGTTCACTCTGTTGATATATACCTGTGTGCACTGTTGATATATACCTGTGTGCACTCTGTTGATATATACCTGTGTGCACTGTTGATATATACCTGTGTTCACTCTGTTGATATATACCTGTGTGCACTGTTGATATATACCTGTGTGCACTGTTATATACCTGTGTGCACTGTTGATATATACCTGTGTGCACTGTTATATACCTGTGTGCACTGTTGATATATACCTGTGTGCACGCTGTTGATATATACCTGTGTGCACTCTTGATATATACCTGTGTGCATTGTTGATATATACCTGTGTGCACTTGATATATACCTATGTGCACGCTGTTGATATATACCTGTGTGCACTCTGTTGATATATACCTGTGTGCACTGTTGATATATACCTGTGTGCACTGTTGATATATACCTGTGTGCACTGTTGATATATACCTGTGTGCACTCTGTTGATATATACCTGTGTGCACTCTGTTGATATATACCTGTGTGCACTCTGTTGATATATACCTGTGTGCACTCTGTTAATATATACCTGTGTGCACTGTTGATATATACCTGTGTGCGCTGTTGATATATACCTGTGTGCACTCTGTTGATATATATATGTTTGCACTGTTGATATATACCTGTGTGCACTCTGCTGATATATACCTGTGTGCACGCTGTTGATATATACCTGTGTGCACTGTTGATATATACCTGTGTGCACGCTGTTGATATATACCTGTGTGCACTGTTGATATATACCTGTGTGCACTGTTGATATATACCTGTGTGCACTGTTGATATATACCTGTGTGCACTGTTGATATATACCTGTGTGCACGCTGTTTATATATACCTGTGTGCACTCTGTTGATGTATACCTGTGTGCACTCTGTTGATGTATACCTGTGTGCACTGTTGATATATACCTGTGTACACTCTGTTGATATATACCTGTGTGCACTGTTGATATATACCTGTGTGCACTTTTGATATATACCTGTGTGCACGCTGTTGATATATACCTGTGTGCACTGTTGATATATACCTGTGTGCACTCTGTTAATATATACCTGTGTGCACTCTGTTGATATATACCTGTGTGCACTCTGTTCATATATACCTGTGTGCACTGTTGATATATACCTGTGTGCACTCTTGATATATACTTGTGTGCACGCTGTTGATATATACCTGTGTGCACTCTGTTAATATATACCTGCGTGCACTCTGTTGATATATACCTGTGTGCACTCTGTTGATATATACCTGTGTGCACTGTTGATATATATATCTGTGTGCACTGTTGATATATACTTGTGTGCACGCTGTTGATATATACCTGTGCGCACTCTGTTGATATATACCTGTGTGCACTGTTGATATATACCTGTGTGCACGCTGTTGATATATACCTGTGTGCACTCTGTTGATATATACCTGTGTGCACTCTTGATATATACCTGTGTGCACTCTGTTGATATATACATGTGTGCACTCTTGATATATACCTGTGTGCACTGTTGATATACCTGTGTGCACTGTTGATATATACCTGTGTGCACGCTGTTGATATATACCTGTGTGCACTGTTGATATATACCTGTGTGCACGCTGTTGATATATACCTGTGTGCACTCTGTTGATATATACCTGTGTGCACTCTTGATATATACCTGTGTGCACTCTGTTGATATATACCTGTGTGCACTCTTGATATATACCTGTGTGCACTGTTGATATACCTGTGTGCACTGTTGATATATACCTGTGTGCACGCTGTTGATATATACCTGTGTGCACTCTGTTAATATATACCTATATGCACTCTGTTAATATATATCTGTGTGCACTCTGTTGATATATACCTGTGTGCACTCTGTTGATATATACCTGTGTTCACTCTGTTGATATATACCTGTGTGCACTGTTGATATATACCTGTGTGCACGCTGTTGATATATACCTGTGTGCACTCTGCTGATATATACCTGTTTGCACTCTGTTCATATATACCTGTGTGCACTCTGTTGATATATACCTGTGTGCACTCTGTTGATATATACCTGTGTGCACTCTGTTGATATATACCTGTGTGCACTCTGTTGATATATACCTGTGTGCACGCTGTTGATATATACCTGTGTACACTGTTGATATATACCTGTGTGCACGCTGTTTATATATACCTGTGTGCACTCTGTTGATGTATACCTGTGTGCACTCTGTTGATGTATACCTGTGTGCACTGTTGATATATACCTGTGTACACTCTGTTGATATATACCTGTGTGCACTGTTGATATATACCTGTGTGCACTTTTGATATATACCTGTGTGCACGCTGTTGATATATACCTGTGTGCACTGTTGATATATACCTGTGTGCACTGTTGATATATACCTGTGTGCACTGTTGATATATACCTGTGTGCACTGTTGATATATACCTGTGTTCACTGTTGATATATACCTGTGTGCACTGTTGATATATACCTGTGTGCACTGTTGATATATACCTGTGTGCACTGTTGATATATACCTGTGTGCACTGTTGATATATACCTGTGTGCACTGTTGATATATACCTGTGTACACGCTGTTGATATGTACCTGTGTGCACGCTGTTGATATATACCTGTGTGCACTGTTGATATATACCTGTGTGCACTGTCCATATATACCTGTGTGCACTGTTGATATATACCTGTGTGCACGCTGTTGATATGTACCTGTGTGCACTCTGTTGATATATACCTGTGTGCACTGTTGATATATACCTGTGTGCACTGTTGATATATAACTGTGTTCACTCTGTTGATATATACCTGTGTGCACTGTTGATATATACCTGTGTGCACTCTGTTGATATATACCTGTGTGCACTGTTGATATATACCTGTGTTCACTCTGTTGATATATACCTGTGTGCACTGTTGATATATACCTGTGTGCACTGTTATATACCTGTGTGCACTGTTGATATATACCTGTGTGCACGCTGTTGATATATACCTGTGTGCACTCTTGATATATACCTGTGTGCATTGTTGATATATACCTGTGTGCACTTGATATATACCTATGTGCACGCTGTTGATATATACCTGTGTGCACTCTGTTGATATATACCTGTGTGCACTGTTGATATATACCTGTGTGCACGCTGTTTATATATACCTGTGTGCACTCTGTTGATGTATACCTGTGTGCACTCTGTTGATGTATACCTGTGTGCACTGTTGATATATACCTGTGTACACTCTGTTGATATATACCTGTGTGCACTGTTGATATATACCTGTGTGCACTTTTGATATATACCTGTGTGCACGCTGTTGATATATACCTGTGTGCACTGTTGATATATACCTGTGTGCACTGTTGATATATACCTGTGTGCACTGTTGATATATACCTGTGTGCACTGTTGATATATACCTGTGTTCACTGTTGATATATACCTGTGTGCACTGTTGATATATACCTGTGTGCACTGTTGATATATACCTGTGTGCACTGTTGATATATACCTGTGTGCACTGTTGATATATACCTGTGTGCACTGTTGATATATACCTGTGTGCACGCTGTTTATATATACCTGTGTGCACTCTGTTGATGTATACCTGTGTGCACTCTGTTGATGTATACCTGTGTGCACTGTTGATATATACCTGTGTACACTCTGTTGATATATACCTGTGTGCACTGTTGATATATACCTGTGTGCACTTTTGATATATACCTGTGTGCACGCTGTTGATATATACCTGTGTGCACTGTTGATATATACCTGTGTGCACTCTGTTAATATATACCTGTGTGCACTCTGTTGATATATACCTGTGTGCACTCTGTTCATATATACCTGTGTGCACTGTTGATATATACCTGTGTGCACTGTTGATATATACTTGTGTGCACGCTGTTGATATATACCTGTGTGCACTCTGTTAATATATACCTGCGTGCACTCTGTTGATATATACCTGTGTGCACTCTGTTGATATATACCTGTGTGCACTGTTGATATATATATCTGTGTGCACTGTTGATATATACTTGTGTGCACGCTGTTGATATATACCTGTGCGCACTCTGTTGATATATACCTGTGTGCACTGTTGATATATACCTGTGTGCACGCTGTTGATATATACCTGTGTGCACTCTGTTGATATATACCTGTGTGCACTCTTGATATATACCTGTGTGCACTCTGTTGATATATACATGTGTGCACTCTTGATATATACCTGTGTGCACTGTTGATATACCTGTGTGCACTGTTGATATATACCTGTGTGCACGCTGTTGATATATACCTGTGTGCACTGTTGATATATACCTGTGTGCACGCTGTTGATATATACCTGTGTGCACTCTGTTGATATATACCTGTGTGCACTCTTGATATATACCTGTGTGCACTCTGTTGATATATACCTGTGTGCACTCTTGATATATACCTGTGTGCACTGTTGATATACCTGTGTGCACTGTTGATATATACCTGTGTGCACGCTGTTGATATATACCTGTGTGCACTCTGTTAATATATACCTATATGCACTCTGTTAATATATATCTGTGTGCACTCTGTTGATATATACCTGTGTGCACTCTGTTGATATATACCTGTGTTCACTCTGTTGATATATACCTGTGTGCACTGTTGATATATACCTGTGTGCACGCTGTTGATATATACCTGTGTGCACTCTGCTGATATATACCTGTTTGCACTCTGTTCATATATACCTGTGTGCACTCTGTTGATATATACCTGTGTGCACTCTGTTGATATATACCTGTGTGCACTCTGTTGATATATACCTGTGTGCACTCTGTTGATATATACCTGTGTGCACGCTGTTGATATATACCTGTGTACACTGTTGATATATACCTGTGTGAACGCTGTTGATATATACATGTGTGCACTGTTGATATATACCTGTGTGCACTCTTGATATATACCTGTGTGCACTCTTGATATATACCTGTGTGCACTCTGTTAATATATACCTGTGTGCACTCTGTTGATATACCTGTGTGCACTCTGTTAATATATACCTGTGTGCACTCTGTTAATATATACCTGTGTGCACTCTGTTGATATATACCTGTGTGCACTCTGTTGAAATATATACCTGTGTGCACTCTGTTGAAATATATACCTGTGTGCACTCTGTTGAAATATATACCTGTGTGCACTCTGTTGAAATATATACCTGTGTGCACCGTGTTGAAATATATACCTGTGTGCACCGTGTTGAAATATATACCTGTGTGCACAGTGTTTAAATATATACCTGTGTGCACCGTGTTGAAATATATACCTGTGTGGACTCTAGTGATAATGTTATATATAGAGTGCTACACCTCCGTTTTCTCTTCGTCATCATTCTCTAAATTTGATCATTCGCTGTAGTGTCAACCTTGAAAGATTCGGTCAGTCGCTGGTGACCGTGACAGATGCACAGAGTGGCCTACCCACCCACCTAGACACAGGCACCCACCCACCTAGACACAGGCACCCACCCACCTAGACACAGGCACCCACCCACCTAGACACAGGCACCCACCCACCTAGACACAGGCACCCACCCACCTAGACACAGGCACCCACCCACCTAGACACAGGCACCCACCCACCTAGACACAGGCACCCACCCACCTAGACACAGGCACCCACCCACCTAGACACAGGCACCCACCCACCTAGACACAGGCACCCACCCACCTAGACACAGGCACCCACCCACTTAGACACAGGCACCCACCCAGCTAGACACACGCACCCACCCACCTAGACACAGGCACCCACCCACCTAGACACAGGCACCCACCCATTTAGACACAAGCACCCACCCACCTAGACACAGGCACCCACCCACCTAGACACAGGCACCCACCCATTTAGACACAGGCACCCACCCAGCTAGACACACGCACCCACCTACCTAGACACAGGCACCCACCCACCTAGACACAGGCACCCACCCATTTAGACACAAGCACCCACCCACCTAGACACACGCACCCACCCACCTAGACACAGGCACCCACCCACCTACACACAGGCACCCACCCACCTACACACAGGCACCCACCCACCTAGAAACAGGCACCCACCCACATAGACACAGGCACCCACCCACCTAGACACAGGCACCCACTCACCTAGACACAGGCACCCACCCACCTAGACACAGGCACCCAAACACTTGGACACAGGCACCCACCCACCTAGACACAGGCACCCACCCACCGAGACACAGGCACCCACCCTCCTAGACACAGGCACCCACCCACCTAGACACAGGCACCCACCCACCCAGACACAGGCGCCCACGCACCTAGACACAAGCACCCACCCACTTAGACACAGGCACCCACCCATCTAGACACAAGCACCCACCCACCTAGACACAGGCACCCACCCATCTAGACACAAGCACGCACCCACTCACCTACACACAGGCACCCCCCCCCCCCACATAGACACAGGCACCCACCCATTTAGACACAGGCACCCACCCATCTAGACACTAGCGCCCACCCACCAAGACACAGGCACCCACCCACCTAGACACAGGCACCCACCCACCTAGACACAGGCACCCACCCACCTAGACACAGGCACCCACCCTCTTAGACACAGGCACCCACCCACCTAGACACAGGCACCCACCCACCTAGACACACACCCACCCATCTAGACACAAGCACCCACCCACCTAGACACAGGAACGCACCCACCTAGACACAGGAACGCACACACCTAGACACAGGCACCCACCCACCTAGACACAGGCACACACCCACCTAGACACAGGCACCCACCCACCTAGACACAGGCACCCACCCACCTAGACACAGGCACCCACCCACCTAGACACAGGCACCCACCCACCTAGACACAGGCACCCACCCACCTAGACACAGGCACCCACCCACCTAGACACAGGCACCCACCCACCTAGACACAGGCACGCACCCACCTAGACACAGGTACCCACCCACCTACACACAGGCACCCACCCACCTAGACACAGGCACCCACCCACCTAGAAACAGGCACCCACCCACATAGACACAGGCACCCACCCACCTAGACACATGCACCCACCCACCTAGACACAGGCACCCAAACACTTGGACACAGGCACCCACCCACCTAGACACAGGCACCCACCCACCTAGACACAGGCACCCACCCACCTAGACACACGCACCCACCCACCTAGACACAGGCACCCACCCACCTAGACACAGGCACCCACCCATTTAGACACAAGCACCCACCCACCTAGACACACGCACCCACCCACCTAGACACAGGCACCCACCCACCTACACACAGGCACCCACCCACCTAGAAACAGGCACCCACCCACACAGACACAGGCACCCACCCACCTAGACACAGGCACCCACTCACCTAGACACAGGCACCCACCCACCTAGACACAGGCACCCAAACACTTGGACACAGGCACCCACCCACCTAGACACAGGCACCCACCCACCTGGACACAGGCGCCCACGCACCTAGACACAAGCACCCACCCACTTAGACACAGGCACCCACCCATCTAGACACAAGCACCCACCCACCTAGACACAGGCACCCACCCATCTAGACACAAGCACGCACCCACTCACCTACACACAGGCACCCCCCCCCATAGACACAGGCACCCACCCATTTAGACACAGGCACCCACCCATCTAGACACTAGCGCCCACCCACCCAGACACAGGCACCCACCCACATAGACACAGGCACCCACCCACATAGACACAAGCACCCACCCACCTAGACACAGGCACCCACCCACTTAGACACAGGCACCCACCCACCTAGACACAGGCACCCACCCACCTAGACACACACACACCCATCTAGACACAAGCACCCACCCACCTAGACACAGGAACGCACCCACCTAGACACAGGCACCCACCCACCTAGACACAGGCACCCACCCACCTAGACACAGGCACCCACCCACCTAAACACAGGCACCCACCCACCTAGACACAGGCACCCACCCACCTAGACACAGGCACCCACCCACCTAGACACAGGCACCCACCCACCTAGACACAGGCACCCACCTAGACACAGGCACCCACCCACTTAGACACAGGCACCCACCCACCTAGACACAGGCACCCACCCACCTAGACGCAGGCACCCACCCACCTAGACACAGGCACCCAAACACCTAGACACAGGCACCCACCCACCTAGACACAGGCACCCACCCACCTAGACACAGGCACCCAAACACCTAGACACAGGCACCCACACACCTAGAGACAGGAACGCAAACACCTAGACACAGGCACCCACCCACCTAGACACAGGCACCCACCCACCTAGACACAGGCGCCCACCCACCTAGACACAGGCACCCACCGACATAGACACAGTCACCCACCCTCCTAGACACAGGCACCGACCCACCTAGACACAGGCACCCACCCACCTAGACACAGGCACCCAAACACCTAGACACAGGCACCCACCCACCTAGACACATGCACCCACCCACCTAGACACAGGCACGCACACACCTAGACACAGGCACCCACCCTCCTAGACACAGGCACCCACCCACCTAGACACAGGCACCCACCCACCTAGACATAGGCACCCACCCACCTAGACACAGGCACCCACCCACCTAGACACAGGCACCCACCCACCAAGACACAGGCACCCACCCACCTAGACACAGGCACCCACCCACCTAGACACAGCCACCCACCCACCTAGACACAGGCACCCACCCACCTAGACACAGGCACCCACCCACCTAGACACAGGCACCCACCCACCTAGACACAGGCACCCACCCATCTAGACACAGGCACCCACCCATTTAGACACAAGCACCCACCCACCTAGACACACGCACCCACCCACCTAGACACAGGCACCCACCCACCTACACACAGGCACCCACCCACCTACACACAGGCACCCACCCACCTAGAAACAGGCACCCACCCACATAGACACAGGCACCCACCCACCTAGACACAGGCACCCACTCACCTAGACACAGGCACCCACCCACCTAGACACAGGCACCCAAACACTTGGACACAGGCACCCACCCACCTAGACACAGGCACCCACCCACCGAGACACAGGCACCCACCCTCCTAGACACAGGCACCCCCCCCCACATAGACACAGGCACCCACCCATTTAGACACAGGCACCCACCCATCTAGACACTAGCTCCCACCCACCCAGACACAGGCACCCACCCACATAGACACAGGCACCCACCCACATAGACACAAGCACCCACCCACCTAGACACAGGCACCCACCCACTTAGACATAGGCACCCACCCACCTAGACACAGGCACCCACCCACCTAGACACACACACACCCATCTAGACACAAGCACCCACCCACCTAGACACAGGAACGCACCCACCTAGACACAGGCACCCACCCACCTAGACACAGGCACCCACCCACCTAGACACAGGCACCCACCCACCTAAACACAGGCACCCACCCACCTAGACACAGGCACCCACCCACCTAGACACAGGCACCCACCCACCTAGACACAGGCACCCACCCACCTAGACACAGTCACCCACCTAGACACAGGCACCCACCCACTTAGACACAGGCACCCACCCACCTAGACACAGGCACCCACCCACCTAGACACAGGCACGCACCCACCTAGACGCAGGCACCCACCCACCTAGACACAGGCACCCAAACACCTAGACACAGGCACCCACCCACCTAGACACAGGCACCCACCCACCTAGACACAGGCACCCAAACACCTAGACACAGGCACCCACACACCTAGAGACAGGAACGCAAACACCTAGACACAGGCACCCACCCACCTAGACACAGGCACCCACCCACCTAGACACAGGCGCCCACCCACCTAGACACAGGCACCCACCGACATAGACACAGTCACCCACCCTCCTAGACACAGGCACCGACCCACCTAGACACAGGCACCCACCCACCTAGACACAGGCACCCACCCACCTAGACACAGGCACGCACACACCTAGACACAGGCACCCACCCACCTAAACACAGGCACCCACCCACCTAGACACAGGCACCCACCCACCTAGACACAGGCACCCACCCACCTAGACACAGGCACCCACCCACCTAGACACAGTCACCCACCTAGACACAGGCACCCACCCACTTAGACACAGGCACCCACCCACCTAGACACAGGCACCCACCCACCTAGACACAGGCACGCACCCACCTAGACGCAGGCACCCACCCACCTAGACACAGGCACCCAAACACCTAGACACAGGCACCCACCCACCTAGACACAGGCACCCACCCACCTAGACACAGGCACCCAAACACCTAGACACAGGCACCCACACACCTAGAGACAGGAACGCAAACACCTAGACACAGGCACCCACCCACCTAGACACAGGCACCCACCCACCTAGACACAGGCGCCCACCCACCTAGACACAGGCACCCACCGACATAGACACAGTCACCCACCCTCCTAGACACAGGCACCGACCCACCTAGACACAGGCACCCACCCACCTAGACACAGGCACCCACCCACCTAGACACAGGCACGCACACACCTAGACACAGGCACCCACCCTCCTAGACACAGGCACCCACCCACCTAGACACAGGCACCCACCCACCTAGACACAGGCACCCACCCACCTAGACACAGGCACCCACCCACCTAGACACAGGCACCCACCCATCTAGACACAGGCACCCACCCATCTAGACATTAGCATAGACACAGGCACCCACCCATCTTGATACTAGCACCCACCCTCCTAGACACAGGCACCCACCCACCTAGACACAGGCACCCACCCATCTTGATACTAGCACCCACCCTCCTAGACACAAGCACCCACCCACCTAGACACAGGCACCCACCCACCTAGACATAGGCACCCACCCACCTAGACACAGGCACCAACCCTCCTAGACACAGACACCCACCCATCTAGACACAGGCACCCACCCACCTAGACACAGACACCCACCCACCTAGACACAGGCACCCACCTATCTAGACACAGGCACCCACCCACCTAGACACAGGCACCCACCCACCTAGACACAGGCACCCACCCACCTAGACACAGGCACCCACCCACCTAGACACAGGCACCCACCCACCTAGACACAGGCACCCACCCACCTAGACACAGGCACCCACCCACCTAGACACAGGCACCCACCCACCTAGACACAGGCACCCACCCACCTAGACACAGGCACCCACCCACCTAGACACAGGCACCCACCCATTTAGACACAAGCACCCACCCACCTAGACACACGCACCCACCCACCTAGACACAGGCACCCACCCACCTACACACAGGCACCCACCCACCTACACACAGGCACCCACCCACCTAGAAACAGGCACCCACCCACATAGACACAGGCACCCACCCACCTAGACACAGGCACCCACTCACCTAGACACAGGCACCCACCCACCTAGACACAGGCACCCAAACACTTGGACACAGGCACCCACCCACCTAGACACAGGCACCCACCCACCGAGACACAGGCACTCACCCTCCTAGACACAGGCACCCACCCACCTAGACACAGGCACCCACCCACCCAGACACAGGCGCCCACGCACCTAGACACAAGCACCCACCCACTTAGACACAGGCACCCACCCATCTAGACACAAGCACCCACCCACCTAGACACAGGCACCCACCCATTTAAACACAAGCACGCACCCATTCACCTACACACAGGCACCCCCCCCCACATAGACACAGGCACCCACACATTTAGACACAGGCACCCACCCATCTAGACACTAGCGCCCACCCACCCAGACACAGGCACCCACCCACATAGACACAGGCACCCACCCACATAGACACAAGCACCCACCCACCTAGACACAGGTACCCACCCACTTAGACACAGGCACCCACCCACCTAGACACAGGCACCCACCCCCCTAGACACACACCCACCCATCTAGACACAAGCACCCACCCACCTAGACACAGGAACGCACCCACCTAGACACAGGAACGCACACACCTAGACACAGGCACCCACCCACCTAGACACAGGCACACACCCACCTAGACACAGGCACCCACCCACCTAGACACAGGCACCCACCCACCTAGACACAGGCACCCACCCACCTAGACACAGGCACCCACCCACGTAGACACAGGCACCCACCCACCTAGACACAGGCACCCACCCACCTAGACACAGGCACCCACCCACCTAGACACAGGCACCCACCCACCTAGACACAGGCACGCACCCACCTAGAGACAGGTACCCACCCACCTACACACAGGCACCCACCCACCTAGACACAGGCACCCACCCACCTAGAAACAGGCACCCACCCACATAGACACAGGCACCCACCCACCTAGACACAGGCACCCACCCACCTAGACACAGGCATCTACCCACCTAGACACAGGCACCCAAACACTTGGACACAGGCACCCACCCACCTAGACACAGGCACCCACCCACCTAGACACAGGCACCCACCCACCTAGACACAGGCACCCACCCACCTAGACACACGCACCCACCCACCTAGACACAGGCACCCACCCACCTAGACACAGGCACCCACCCATTTAGACACAAGCACCCACCCACCTAGACACACGCACCCACCCACCTAGACACAGGCACCCACCCACCAACACACAGGCACCCACCCACCTACACACAGGCACCCATCCACCTAGAAACAGGCACCCACCCACATAGACACAGGCACCCACCCACCTAGACACAGGCACCCACTCACCTAGACACAGGCACCCACCCACCTAGACACAGGCACCCAAACACTTGGACACAGGCACCCACCCACCTAGACACAGGCACCCACCCACCGAGACACAGGCACCCACCCTCCTAGACACAGGCACCCACCCACCTAGACACAGGCACCCACCCACCTGGACACAGGCGCCCACGCACCTAGACACAAGCACCCACCCACTTAGACACAGGCACCCACCCATCTAGACACAAGCACCCACCCACCTAGACACAGGCACCCACCCATCTAGACACAAGCACGCACCCACTCACCTACACACAGGCACCCCCCCCACATAGACACAGGCACCCACCCATTTAGACACAGGCACCCACCCATCTAGACACTAGCGCCCACCCACCCAGACACAGGCACCCACCCACATAGACACAGGCACCCACCCACATAGACACAAGCACCCACCCACCTAGACACAGGCACCCACCCACTTAGACACAGGCACCCACCCACCTAAACACAGGCACCCACCCACCTAGACACACAGACACCCATCTAGACACAAGCACCCACCCACCTAGACACAGGAACGCACCCACCTAGACACAGGCACCCACCCACCTAGACACAGGCACCCACCCACCTAAACACAGGCACCCACCCACCTAGACACAGGCACCCACCCAGCTAGACACAGGCACCCACCCACCTAGACACAGGCACCCACCCACCTAGACACAGGCACCCACCTAGACACAGGCACCCACCCACTTAGACACAGGCACCCACCCACCTAGACACAGGCACCCACCCACCTAGACACAGGCACGCACCCACCTAGACGCAGGCACCCACCCACCTAGACACAGGCACCCAAACACCTAGACACAGGCACCCACCCACCTAGACACAGGCACCCACCCACCTAGACACAGGCACCCAAACACCTAGACACAGGCACCCACACACCTAGACACAGGAACGCAAACACCTAGACACAGGCACCCACCGACCTAGACACAGGCACCCACCCACCTAGACACAGGCGCCCACCCACCTAGACACAGGCACCCACCGACATAGACACAGTCACCCACCCTCCTAGACACAGGCACCGACCCACCTAGACACAGGCACCCACCCACCTAGACACAGGCACCCAAACACCTAGACACAGGCACCCACCCACCTAGACACAGGCACCCACCCACCTAGACACAGGCACGCACACACCTAGACACAGGCACCCACCCTCCTAGACACAGGCACCCACCCACCTAGACACAGGCACCCACCCACCTAGACAGAGGCACCCACCCACCTAGACACAGGCACCCACCCACCATGACACAGGCACCCACCCACCTAGAGACAGGCACCCACCCACCTAGACACAGGCACCCACCCACCTAGACACAGGCACCCACCCACCTATACACAGGCACCCACCCACCTAGACACAGGCACCCACCCACCTAGACACAGGCACCCACCCACCTAGACACAGGCACCCACCCAACTAGAAACTGGCACCCACCCATCTAGACATTAGCATAGACACAGGCACCCACCCATCTTGATACTAGCACCCACCCTCCTAGACACAGGCACCCACCCACCTAGACACAGGCACCCACCCATCTTGATACACGCACCCACCCTCCTAGACACAAGCACCCACCCACCTAGACACAGGCACCCACCCACCTAGACACAGGCACCCACCCACCTAGACATAGGCACCCACCCACCTAGACACAGGCACCAACCCTCCTAGACACAGACACCCACCCATCTAGACACAGGCACCCACCCACCTAGACACAGACACCCACCCACCTAGACACAGGCACCCACCTATCTAGACACAGGCACCCACCCACCTAGACACAGGCACCCACCCACCTAGACACAGGCACCCACCCACCTAGACACAGACACCCACCCATCTAGACACAGGCACCCACCCACCTAGACACAGGCACCCACCCACCTAAAGACAGGCACTCACCTACCTAGACACAGGCACCCACCCACCTAGACACAGGCACCCACCCATCTAGACACAGGCACCCACCCACCTAGACACAGGCACCCACCCATCTAGACACAAGCACCCACCCACCTAGACACAGGCATCCACCCACCTAGACACAGGCACCCACCCACCTAGACATAGGCACCCACCCACCTAGGCACAGGCACCCACCCACCTAGACACAGACACCCACCCATCTAGACACAGGCACCCACTCACCTAGACACAGACACCCACCCACCTAGACTTAGGCACCCACCCACCTAGACACAGGCACCAACCCTCCTAGACACTAGACTGTGTCTAGATACTAGCACCCACCCACCTAGACATAGGCACCTTCCCACCTAGACACAGGCACCCACCCATGTAGACACAGGCACCCACCCACCTAGACACAGGCACCCAACCATCTAGACACAAGCACCCACCCACCTAGACATAGGCACCCACCCACCTAGACACAGACACCCACACACCTAGACATAGGCACCCACCCACCTAGACACAGGTCCTAACCCACCTACACACAGGCACCCACCCACCTATACACAGGCATCCACCCACCTAAACAAAGGCACCCACCCACCTAGACACAGGCACACACCCATCTAGACACAGGCACCCACCCATCTTGACACAGGCACCCACCCATCTAGACATTAGCACCCACCCACCCACCCAGACACAGGCACCCACCCATCTTGATACTAGCACCAACCCACCTAGACATAGGCACCCACCCACCTAGACACAGGCACCCACCCATGTAGACACAGGCACCCACCCACCTAGACACAGGCACCCACCCACCTAGACACAGGCACCCACCCATCCAAACACAAACACCCACCCATCTAGACACAGGCACCCACCCACCTAGACACAGGCACCCACCCACCTAGACACAGGCACCAACCCACCTAGACACAGACACCCACCCATCTAGACACTGGCACCCACCCACCTAGACACAGGCACCCACTCACCTAGACACAGACACCCACCCACCTAGACACAGGCACCCACCCATCTAGACACAGGCACCCACCCATCTAGACACAGGCACCCACCCACCTAGACACAGGCACCCACCCACCTAGACACAGGCATCCACCCACTTAGACACAGGTACCCACCCATCTAGGCACAGGCACCCACCCATCAAGACACAGGCACCCACCCACCTAGACACAGGCACCCACCCACCTAAACACAGGCACCCACCCACCTAGACACAGGCACCCACCCACGTAGACACAGGCACCCACCCATCTAGACACAGGCACTTACCCATCTAGACATTAGCAACCACCCACCCACCCAGACACAGGCACCCACCCACCCACCCAGACACAGGCACCCACCCATCTAGATACTAGCACCCACCCACCTAGACATAGGCACCTACCCACCTAGACACAGGCACCCACCCATGTAGACACAGGCACCCACCCACCTAGACACAGGCACCCACCCATCCAGACACAGGCACCTACCCATCTAGGCACTAACACCCACCCACCCAGACACAGGCACCCACCCATCTAGACACTAGCACCCACCCCTATTAGACATAGGCACCCACCCACCTAGACACAGGCACTCACCCATCTAGACACTAGCACCCACCCACCTAGATACAAGCACCCACCCACTTAGACACAGGTACCCATGCACCTAGACACTGACACTCATCCACCTAGACACTAGCACCCACCCACCTAGACACAGGCACCCACCCACCTAGATACAAGCACCCACTCACTTAGACACAGGTACCCATGCACCCAGACACTGACACTCATCCACCTAGATACAGGCACCCACTTTCTGTTCTCCCACCTAAAACCACTCGCCCACCCTTCTGGTGAGAGAATTATATCCGTGGTTGCGAACTCCTTACAATTCACTGGGACCACAGTAATTATTGCAGGTTACACTTGCAAGGTCTATCCTCTAGGTGTCTATTCACCAAGCAATGATATTACCACCGAGTGACGCGTGTTACCTCACCAAATAACGTGTGTCATATCATTACAGTGTTGTTGACATGATGGAGGTGCTAGTTCAGCGTACCACATGCTCATCCTGTGAACATTAGCGCGAAATGAATATTAAGATTTCCGATGTCACAATGGGTTTTTATCTTACCCTTCAGGGCATAGGTTAGGTTAGGCATAAGAATTAACAACTGGGCGTTTACACTGTAAACTGAATTGTTTGTCATCCTAATGACACTTAAAGTTAACGAATGACACTTAAAGTTAACGTATGACACTGATCTTGACTCTTTGATCGTTACTCGTTTTGTGTCATGAGTTAGTTAGTTTAATATGTTTATTATGCACCCCATACCCATCCTGTGGGCGGTAGTCAAAAGATTACAGAGGTACATAATTGGTCCAGGGACTGGACTCCAAAGTTTTGATAGCTGAGTAAGTTACAAAGGTAATGAACTAGATCTGGTCATAATCATGACCAAGTTACAAAGGTAATGAGCTCCAGGTAGAGCTGGTCACACTCATGAATAATTGCAAAGGTAATGAATCATAAACACATTAATCATGAGAATTTACAAAGGTAATGAGCTCCAGGTAGAGCTGGTCAAAATCATGACAAGTTTCAAAGGTAATGAATGATAAACACGTTATCACATGATCACAATCATAGACAAATTACAGAGTAATGAGCAGTTAACAAACATAGCAGGGAATTCATCCATTGCCCCAACAACAGATGTTGCTAGGTGCCTGTCTCTCCTCGGCAGACAGCCATTGCAAACAGCAGCAAATTGCCCCGGGATCTGCTGCTTGCACGAGCACCATCGACCCTCCCCAAGAGGTCCAAGAAGCAAGTGACTCCATTAGCAGCCCGATGGAGAGCTACCCTAGGGACATGTCAGCGTCCTGGTGGACGCCAAGTTGATTGAAGATCCCAGGCCCTCGTGTGCACGGATGTTGAAGCTTGAGGAACTGAGTACACACTGCCTGTGGCACACCTGACAGCTGCCTCGCGGTCGAACTCCACGATGCTGTCCCTGTAGTGGAAGTTCCTGTGAGCCCGGCACTCCCTGCAGTGCCATCGCTGACATCGTGGGTTAGAGGAGAAGTACCCTCTACAGATGGGGTGGCGCTGGGAGTTGGGTGGGTGAGGCGGGGGAGACGCGCAGGGGTGAGGAGTTAAGAGAGGGTCACTGTTTACTACACACGCCCTCCCCCTCCCCCCCAGCGGAGAGGGGGGAAGGCGCTGACTGGTCCTGACTCGACAACACCAAATCCTCTGAAACTGCACAACACTTCAACTATTTACGCTGAAACGATGCACTGGGATGTCCGTTCGCTGCTCTGGTATCTTCTCAAAGCATTCACACTGAGTTCTGTTAAGTAGGGACCTGGTCAGCCTCTTTGACCAGAAGCTATCCTTGAAAATCCCGCAGCTAGCCCGCTACACAACGTGCCGTGTCGGCCATGTTGAGCCCTGACTGAAGGCTCTTGACACATAATGACTAATATGTTTATTGAAGAAACCCAGCGTAGATATTAAACAAATCAGAGAACGCCGAATTAATGTACAATTCTTACGGATTCCATCACACACTGAATTACTTGTGCATGATAAGGTTGATAAATTAGCCAAAAGAGTACTTTATAGGAAGAGTTGATTGTAACTTTAATATATCTGTGTCAAGCATTAGGAATAATATTAGAAGAGGAGTAAATATTGTCATGGGAATGCAGGTGGAAGCCTAAGTAGATCTATCACTCATTATGATAACATGAACGCATATTTACTGAGGAACTTGCAATGTAAACAGACTGATATTACAAGTACCTCTGACAGTTCATTGACCTCATCGCTCTAGGGCCGTGAGGTTGTGCTACGCCTTGCTCCTGCATTCGTCACTCAACCTTGGTGGAGGACGGACATTGGCGGTTGAGCTAGCAGCTGTTGGTAGCACTGAGTAATTTTCACAAAATGGCGCAGGCTATCAGGCGGAGAATCAACACTGTGTGTATTGAGGTGTTGAAAGGAACGGTTTATCAAACCAATGCTTCTGTTATGCTGCCTGCCATACTACGGGATACCTACTGCATCAACAACGACGATCTGTATGGTATTGCCTTAAATGGAACTACAAGGATCTTTGTGAAATTTGTGACGGCTGCGACATATGACAAGATGGTGGAAAAATACCAAGACGTGTGCATGAAGGTTAATCCTGGTTTAGAAGTACGACTGAGGGACGTATCCAAGTATTATACTTGGGTAAAGTTACGGAATGTCCCATTTGAAGCGGATGAAGAAGATATAAAAGCAACATTCAATGAGTATGGTGTTATACATCAGGCATCAGTTGGAAGGTGGTCTGATGGTATGTATGCTGGACTGCGTGAGGGCTCCTTTACCCTCAAAATGTCTTTGCGCAAATCTATACCATCATATGTGACACTGAGTGACTTTAGAACTCAGGTATATGTAACATATGCGGGGCAGTGACGAACCTGTAGACTGTGTGGAGCCTTTGATCATATGGCAGTAATGTGTCCTCGTCGATCGACACCTGAGAAACATGGAGAGGGGAAAGGAGTGGGGAAGGAGAGAGAGGTGACGACCCAGTCTACAGGAGAGCATCTTCAAGATCATAGAACATGGAGTGAAATCGTGGAGGACAATCCGGAAAATGTACAACATTACCGGAGGTCTCTCAGGTTATTGAGAATATGCGTATGGAGGATGAGGTGAGACGAGTGGAATTGGGTAGTCAGGTTACGGCTACAATAGACACTGTTATACAAGAATTCTTGGGTAATCAGAATGAGGACGGGACACTAAGCATGGTGTCGGATGGGAAACTTATAGGTGAGGGTGGAATTCAAGAGGTGGGTAATGTGGGTGATGGGGATATGCAATCAAAGAGGATTAGTGAGGTTGTGGTTGAAGTTCACAACGTGGAATGTGAAGATGAGGGAATGCACATAGTAGAGGCATCACGTAAGAGTGAGGCAGGGGCTTCTGATAGTGATGATGTCCTCACACCAGCGCAGCGAACTGGTAAGAAGCTATCAGTGGATGTGCCAAAAAAAGTAACAGGGGGGGGGGAAGGGGCAGAGGAAAGGTGAGGCAAAGAAAGGACAATGTGAAAAGAATGTTCTGCAAAAACGTAAGGAAACGCAAGGATATCGGTCGATTGGTAAGCCCCCTATAGCATTTTTAAGTTTCTAACATTAAATGTTAATGGCCTAAGGGCTGATGTAAAGCGTAAGATATTTAATGATTTTTTAAAGAGACTTGGAATACAAGTAATATTTTTACAAGAGCATAATTTTAGGTATGGAAGGGATTTGTTGGTAGATGGATATAAAGTTTATGCTGGTTCTACTGGGAAGCTTAAGGGAGGTGCTGCTGTTTTAATAGCTGAGACCAGTCCTTTCCAATTGTTACATTGGGAAGAAGGGGGAGATGGGAGAGTAGCGAGGGTGGATGGGACATGGGGTGGGGTACGTGTGTGTTTTGTGAGTGTATACATGCCGGCGGACAGTAATAGACGTGTTAAAGAGGATTTTGTAAAGGACGCACTAATTTATCATATGCGGGGTTTACCTGTTTTTTCATTATTTGGAAGGGATTGGAATAGTGTGATACGTAGAAAAGATGTGGAGCCGAGGGATGCAGGGTGGGTTTTGGGGGTCCTACGGGATGTTTTAGGGGGAGCAGGCTTAGCGGATGTAGTGAGGGGGGAGGGGTGGAACGTGGAGCATACTTATGTGAGGAGAGGATATGCGGCACGACTAGATCGTATTTATGCTTCTCCCGGGTTACAGGTTGCTAATACAGAAACTATAGATGTAGTGTTTTCAGATCATAGAGGAGTGGTTGTGGATGTGGGATGGGGAGGTTTGCCAAAGCGTTACATGAGTTATTGGAAACTTAATGTGAGATTGTTAGATGAGCTGGAGGACGGTGATAGTTTTGTTGAGTGGAGGACAAATGAGTGGACCAAGGGGAGAAAAGGAGGTGATATACTACGATGGTGGGAGGAATATGCTAAACCAGGAATCAAAAATTTTTATATGAGGAAAGGAAAGGAGGTAAGTCAATGGAAATATGGCTTACAGAGATATTTGGAAGGGCAGTTGAAACAGTGCTATGAAGGTTTTAGTGGGGTTTATCCAGTACAAGAGATTGAGGGCATCAAAGCGCAATTGATGGAAATGCAGAATGCAAGATTTGATGGTGAGAGAATGAGAAGTGGATTGGAAGATGTTTTATGGGGAGATAAGCCATCCGCCTGTGTATTGCGGCGATTAAAGACACGACAGAGGATAATGACTATGATGAAGTTGGACGTACATACGGATGTTGGAGGGTATACGATGGGACAGTGGTTATGCTGATAAGTGGTTTGAGATATATATGAGAGGGGGAAACAGGAAGATAGCAGATATGAAGATTTTAGAGAAGGGGATACAGAGAAACCTAGAGTCACCAGATAGAGCGATGATAGAAGGGCCTATAGATGAAGAGGAAGTGTAGACGGCTTTAAAAGGGATGAGTGTAGGGAAAGCACCTGGGATAGATGGAATCCCAAATGAATTTTATTTGAACAACTGGGATGTCATGAAGGAATTCTTGGTGCAGTTGATGAATGTGATGAAGGATAAGGAAAACATGAGTCTAACACAAAGGACAGGTGAAGTAGTTACGGTTCCAAAGGGGGAAGTACAGAATAGCATCCTAGATTATAGAGGTTTATCATTAATGTGCGGGGATTATAAATTGTTTGCCAAGGTTTTAGGTAATAGATTGCTTAAAGTAATTGGGAAGCTTATAGATGGGGGACAGATGGGTGTGCCAGGGCGAACAATGTTTAGTGGGCATGGGAGGATAAAGGATTATATAGAGGAGCGTAAGATGGACGGCGGAGGTGTTCTTGCTTTGGGTTGGAAGGCGGCTTATGATTGTGTAGAGAGAGAGACATTATGGATGATTATGAGGAGGATGGGTTTCGGTGAGGAAATTGTGCAGTGGGCGGAAACTTTATATAGAGGTGCAGAAATACGAGTGCAAATAAATGGAAGGGTGGGGAAGATGGTTAGTATGGGTACGGGGGCTGAGGCAGGGATGCCCCATGTCTCAGATCCTATTTGCATGTCTGCAAGACCCATTATATGTAGGAGTAAGTGAGGGGGGGTAAGACTTAGGGGTGCTACGGGTATAGTTGGTTATGTGGATGACACGACGGTCTTAGTGGGGGGAGAGGTGGGGTTAAAGAATGTAAGCAGAATTGTTGAAATATTTAGTGGAGCAACAGGTATGAGTGTTAATAGTGAAAAGTCGAAATTACTAGAGGTCATGGGTGGGAGGGGAACTGGGAAATAAGTATGGATGGCAGGTCGTAGAGCAGATAAAAATTTGTGGAGTATTGTACAGAGGGGCAGCGCAGGGGACTAGAGAGGCAAATTCTAAAAGGGTAGTGCAAAGAGTATTGCTTAGGTTAGGGGGAATAAGGCCGAGTGGTTTGACTATACAACAGAGAGTCATTGTAGTTAATACACTCATTTATCCTAAATTGTGGCACGTGGCTGTGGTGTGCCCCTTGGTGGCGAAAGACGTGCGGCAAGTGCAAAGGAAAGTACTGAATTTTATATGGGGATATAGTTGTCATTGGCTGAGGCAAACGGTTGTAATGACACCGCTGGCAAAGGGGGGGGGGTTAGGTTTAATTCCTTTGGGTAGCAGACTGAAGAGCATGTACGTGAAGCATTGTTATCTGAGATTGGGTGGGGAACGTGGTGTCAGAGTGAGGGATGTGATGGAAGATGTGAGGCGGTGGTGGGGGGGGTAGGGACTTAGAGGAGTGTATGAGTATGTTGAGATACTTATTACAAGTAAGAAATCCGGGAAATGTAACGGCGTGTGTTTTGGGGAGGTTGGTAAGGTGTCAAGAGGTGTTGGAAGGGGAGACTGTTTTTCCATTATATAATTGGACACGAATCTGGGGAGACTTCAGTAAGTTACGGGTGAAGTCAAGGGTGAGGGAAACTATGTATAGGTTTTTACATGGGATTTTGCCAACTAAAGTACGACTGTATCAGATGGGAATTTTGCAGTCTCAATGTTGTTTTGTGTGTGTGGGGGGGAGGAAACAGCATATCACGTGGTGTATTTCTGTGAGCATATCGAGAGGGCACGTCTATGGTTTCGCAGAGTGTTGGATATGGTGGGTGGGAGTAGGTTAGTGGTATTAAGGGCACTGAGTTTGGATATAGAGGGAGTGGGAGATAGTGTGAGGAGGGCCGTCATGTATTTAGTGGCAGATTATATCTATATATCGTGGGCGATGAGGGAGGTGGGGGGGGAGGAACGAACAAGGGCTTTAGCAGGACATTTCTATAAAACAAAGTGTATAAATGAGGTAGTGTATGGACGTAGATGGGCTATAGATTTTCCGGCATCGTATAGAGGTATGACTGTGAGAGAGTTCCGCGAATTAGTGTTGTAATGGCTGGGTGGACTGGTCTCTGCATAAGGGGGGGAGGAAAAATGAATTACATGGACAGAATTGCTAGAATATCATGATTCTTAAGCACTGATTACACTGTAGTGGTGTTTTCATCGGTATAATGAATTACATGGAATTTGAACTGCTAGAACAAATAGAATTTTAGCGTAGTGATGTTTTCCTGAAAAGCGAAAGGGGGCTTATCAATTCGATTAGGTGCTATAATGTGCTATTATCAACCTTAGTGTGTGAAAGAGCTAGTCTGAAATTGCTCTGAAACATGTCAATAAACATCTAGAATTTGTTGAACATGACAATACGTGTTTAATAACATACATTCTTGGTATATGTAATACAGATGTGTGTTTCAATATCCAGTGTACAGTTATCATATTACTTGACATTGTTCACTATAGTAAAGTTGTGTTATTATTTATATGTCATAAAGTGTAATAGTTGTTAGTATTTTAAAAGTTCTTTTAATAGTTTTAAGATGTTGTGGAGTCTAGTGTTTGTGGCATTTTTTTTTTTTTGGCACTATGGAAAAGGAGGGAAGTATGTAAGTCATTACGATGGAATCATAACCACATGTAACTGCATGTGTGTACAATATATATAGCAGTTAATATTTGTATTAATTCTTTAGTAAATTTCATGATAAGTATAATTAAAATTTTCATGCATATTGTAATATATTTGAATGATAAAAAGCATTTTTTTTTATCTTGTATTTAGTAAAATGATAAAAAACACAGGATGAGGGATATTTCATGTCAGCTCACAGATAAACGTGTAAGTGTATTGCGAATATGTAAATTCATTTTTTCTGTGGAGTGACCTGCTAAGGCTTCTTTTATTTATTAATGCATTGCAATGTTTTAAACTAAAAATGATAATGTATGGAGTATATAAAACTGTTAAAGTACATGTTCACCATTGTGGTTTAGCGCAACTTTTTAAGTATAATAATAACAATAACGTAAATGTTGGGGGGGGGGTGAGTCACTAGTATTGTAAGTGCTTTGTGTCATTGTACATTATAAAAAAACAGTAATGGAAGCACTGTGTATTTTGCAGTAGTGTGTTAGTTATGTAGTTAGGTGTATATCAGAATCATTATGAATAGTGTTACTTAGTGGACCGGAACACACCCACTGATAATGCCTCTTTTTATATATATTTATATCATACTTATATACGTAACTATCTATGTATATTGTATGAACTGTTTTAAATAAAATATAAAAAAAAAAAACTCTGACAGTTTGGCATACGCGTAGATTATGATCAGACTATATGCAAAGTAGAAAAAAAAATTATATATAATAATAATAATAGTAATAATGACACTGAATCAACCTTTCAAACTAATACTCACAAGTATATATTATTCCAGGCATGATCGAGGTCAGTAGGAGGCGCATCTTGCTATGCCTCAGTATGTAGGATCGTGGGTAGAACAGTAGCTGAGGCTTCAGTAGGCTGGTGGATGTCAAGGCTTCAGCGTGCGTCTACCATAGACCCAGTGTAAGGTAGGTTTGCTGTCTGTAGTCGCTTAGTATACATGTGAGGTTGTTATTTTGTGATACTGCGAGGCGGTTATACGGTAGTAGTAGGAGAGGTTGTTTTGGTTGTTGGAGTTGTAATTGGAGAGGTTGAAGAGCTGGTTGTAGAAAAGGCCGTAATGATGATGGTAGTGGGAGGTGTAAGTTGTTGCCCTGTAAACATAAATGGACAGAAATTGCACTTAGGCCAGTCAAAAGTGGCATTCTAATGAGTTTTGTTGATAACACTTTACGTAAATGGCATAGGCGAGAAATATATCAAATGCCAACAAGTATGTAAAAGTGACACGTGTAGGTCCAGGGGTATATATTGAGGGAAGATTTCGATCGTGGGACCCCTTTTCAATCCATTACAGTGATGGTTTGTTTTAGTTGCTAATAAGGCTTTGATCCCTAAAACTGGAATTAAAGTTAATTCAGCTACACAGACAGACATTCACCTCACGAGTATATATCCTACATAGAGATGAGAATTAAAATTAAATACACAGGGGTCAGGTGGCGAGGGACGGAGCCACTAATAAAATCGCTGTGTCTTGCCAGGGGTAGAATCAATTTGGGAAAACTTCTGAAATAACGAAGCTGTCAGTTAGTGGCGCAGCCACTAGGGGGCTCATGGGCCTAGAGCCTTACCCCTACCCCTCCCCTTTTTGTCAATTAAGGGTTAATTTTCACTGCATTGTATTTACCAGTGACTACGAAAAAGCATCATAGTTTAAGAAGTTTCTTATATACATGTATATTGAAAATCATGTTTTTTTTTTTTTTTTTTTTTTTTTTTTTTTTTTTAAACTATCTCGTTCATTTTGTTTTAGCAACTTATGATTTTTAAGTCTTCCCTCTTCCCCTTTCCCCCTTAATCCTTCCTCCTTCCCCCTTAATCCTTCCCCCTTCCCTGAATATTAATATTCTGGCTAAATTAAATCCCACAAGATTGAAATCCTAGCACTCTAGCTGTACTCACATAGTACTGTAGTTGTACTCTTTTAGTACCCTAGTTGTGCTCACCTAGTACTCTAGTTGTACTCTCTTAGTACCCTAGTTGTGCTTACCTAGTACTCTAGTTGTGCTCACCTATTACTCTAGTTGGACTCTCTTAGTACCTTAGTTGTGCTCACCTAGTACTCTAGTTGTACTCTCTTAGTACCCTAGTTGTGCTCACCTAGTACTCTAGTTGTACTCTCTTAGTACCCTAGTTGTGCTCACCTAGTACTCTAGTTGGACTCTCTTAGTACTCTAGTTGTACTCGCATAGTATCCTAGTTGGGCTCACCGTGTACTCTAGTTGTGCTCACCTAGTACTTTAGTTGTACTCTCTTAGTACCCTAGTTGTGCTTACCTAGTACTCTAATTGTACTCTCTAAGTACCTTTGTTGTACTCAGTACTCCGTTTCTTTCTTAGTTTCACCTGACCGTTTGTACTCAACAATTTACACTCATTTAGCAGTGCTCACCTATCTGTGTTCACTTAGTTATGGTTGAGTCTCAGCTCCTGCCCTCCCTCTTAACTGATTACCCCCATATTCACTGACTTTTACCTGGGTGGATCCTGTCATACCTCTTCTTAAAGCTGCGTACGTACCTTCCTCCACTGCGAGGTAGAGGGGTAAATACGTTAATGGACGAGGGAGAAGGGAAGAGTAATGATGATAAGTGAAATGAGGGGACGTAACATGTGGAAGATTACTTTGTCTCTCTTACTCCAGCTGCTGCTGCCTTCTCTCCCCTCTCATCTCTCTGTCTCTCGCTTTTATATCTCTGTCTCTCGCTTTTGTATCTTTATCTCGCTTTTATATCTGTTTCTCTGTCTTTTATATCTTTCTCTTATTTTATCTCTAGTTTTCATCTCCCATTCCATATTGCTCAATCTCTCTCTCTCTCTCTCTCTCTCTCTCTCTCTCTCTCTCTCTCTCTCTCTCTCTCTCTCTCTCTTTCCTGTCAGATAAGCTGTTGAATGCATGATGGTGATTGTTTCATTGTTTTGGGTTGCTCCTCCATTACTACCATCATTATCACCACCACCACCATCGTTATCACCATCATCATTACTACCATCATTATCACCACCACCACCATCGTTATCACCATCATCATTACTACCATCATTATCACCACCATCACCATCGTTATCACCATCATTACTACCATCATTATCACCACCACCACCATCGTTATCACCATCATCATTGCTACCAGCACCATCATTACCAGCACCATCATTACTACCAGCACCATCATTACTACCAGCACCATCATTACTACCATCACCATCATTACCACCACCACCATCATTATCACCATCATCATTACTACCAGCACCATCATTACTACCATCACCATCATTACCACCACCACCATCATTATCACCATCATCATTACTACCAGCATCATCATTACTACCAGCACCATCATTACTACCAGCACCATCATTACTACCATAACCATCATCATTACCACCACCATCATCATTACCACCACCATCATCATTACCACCACCATCATCATTACCACCACCACCATCATTATCACCACCACCATCATTACCGCCATCATTATCACCATCACCACCATCATTACCGCCATCATTATCACCACCACCACCATCATTACCGCCATCATTATCACCACCACCATCATTACTACCACCACCATCATTACCATCATTACTACCACCACCATCATTACTACCACCATCATCACCATCACCACCATCATTATCTCCGCCACTGCCATTACCACCACCAGCATTACCACCACCACCAGCATTATCACCACCACCACCATTACCACCACCATCAGCATTATCACTGCCACCACCATTACCTCCACCACCATCATTTTCACCGCCACCACCATTACCACCACCACCATCATTATCACCGCCACCACCATTACCACCACCGCCATCATTATCACCGCCACCACCATTACCACCACCACCATCATTATCACCGCCACCACCATTACCACCACCACCAGCATTATCACCGCCACCACCATTACCACCACCGCCATCATTATCAGCGCCACCACCATTACCACCACCGCCATCATTATCACCGCCACCACCATTACCACCACCACCATCATTATCACCGCCACCACCATTACCACCACCATCATTATCACCGCCACCACCATTACCACCACCACCATCATTATCACCGCCACCACCATTACCACCACCATTATCACCATCACCATCATTACCACCACCACCATCATTATCACCGCCACTACCATTACCACCACCACCATCATTATCACCGCCACCACCATTACCACCACCACCATCATTATCACCGCCACCACCATTACCACCACCACCATCATTATCACCGCCACCACCATTACCACCACCACCATCATTATCACCACTACCATCATTATCACCACTACCATCATTACCACCGCCACTACCATTACCACCACCACCATCATTACCACCACCACCATCATTACCACCACCATCACCACCACCACCACCACCATCACCATCACCATCACCATCACCACCACCATCATTATCACCACCACCATTTTTTTTCTACATTTCACTTGTTTACACTTCACTATACATATGGTCTCCAGAAACATATCAACTAACATATCACTGTGACCTATAATTTTTCCCTAGAGGCTGTCTAGATTTCCCAGTGTCTAGGTGAGTGCTGCTAGAGGCCTGTCTACGTTAATTACTGGTATGAATAATAAAAAAATATATACACCACTTCGTAAATATTAACGAAATTCAATCGTTTTAATTAAAATTGATTAAATAAGTTAACGAAAATGTTAAAGTTTTACAGCAATTAAATGGAATCCCGGTTATTGATTCTGCAACAGTTCCCGTGACTTACGTTCTCCACCACTTGTTGCACTCAACAACACACTAGTCTAGCAAATCGTGCAATCGTGTCATTACGATTTCTTAAGTCACTAGTCTAGCGCTTCATCACAACAGTTGTACAGTATACGTTGTCTTACGTTAATACCTGTGTAATTATGTTTGTACTCAAATAACCCGCACGTAGCAGAGGGAGAAGCTTATGACGACGTTTCGGTCAGTCTTGGACCATTTACAAGTCACTCTGACAGAAGAGAGTGAGTGAGCCGGTATGTATGGACGAGGAGGACAGGAACGGGACAAAGAGAGGAGGAAAAAGAAGTAGTGGTAGTGGTAATGCTGGTAGAGGAAATAGTAGTAGTAGTGGTAAGGGAGTAGTTTATGCCACAAGAGAAAGGGGAGCGAAAGGGACAGTAGTAGTAATAGTAGAAGAAAAAAGGTAGAAGCAGTAATAGTAGTAAAGGAGTTGTAGTCGTAGTAGTAGTAGAAGTGGGCTAAGTCTAAGGACAAGAAAAGGAGCGCTGCAGGAGAGCTCTGGGCCGACAAGAGATAGGGTTAGAAACACATGGAGTGGGGAAAATGAAGGGCAGAATGCATTGGGCAGAAGAAAAGAAAAAGAAATAAGGAAAAAAGGTAAGGCGAAGAGATAGGGGAAGAAGAAAGGATTATGTCAAGTCACGAGTGTTCTGGAGTTTGGAGCATTTGACGAAGAGAAAGGGAGGCATCTACAGAGACAAAGCCACGACTAAGATTCATAAAAGGAAAGTTGTGTATAAGGGACGCTTCTACAAGACGACGGTTATGAAGGCTAGAAGTAGGATAGACAGTTTTGATAGAGGACCAGTCACTAAGATGACTGTGATCTCTAACATGACAGAAAAGAGTATTATTGGTGTCGGCAAACCTAACACTTTTTTTTGTCCTCTTTAAGTGTCATAACGGGTTTAGCGCTTCACTATGAATAATAATAATAAACAGCTAATTATAATAAATTGCTACTACTACTACTAAAAATAATAATGATGATACTACTGCTACTAAGAATAATAAATAATAAAATAATGATTCTACTACTAATAATAATAATGTGGCAGGCTCGGGCAGGATGAAGCAGTGTGTGTGGATGGTGTTGCTGGGGGTAGTGTTGCCTCTGGTAACGTCCTTCGTCACCTACACTGTCGTGTCCCTGGGCAGTAAGCCTATCATGGTGGACGAGACAGGGGCCCTCATCATCATGTTGACGCTGTTGAAGGTGAGTCATGTGTTTTATTCGTCTATAGCTTCTGTTTTGACACCAGCTATAATGTTTTGCCTACGCAGTGGGCTTTATCAATACTAATAATAATAATAATACTAACGAAAGTGACAGCTCTGATATTGACATCTGTGATATTAATAACTATATTATTGATAACTATAATATAGATATCTATGATATTGAGAGCTATATTATTGATAGCTATGACATTAACAGGTGTGATACTGATAGCTATATTACTGATAACATGATATCGATACCTCTATTATTGATAACTTTAATATTGACAGCTATGATATTTATAGTTAGAGTATTGTTTGCTGTATTATTGCTCACTGTAATGTTGATAGCTATAATATTAACATGATTGAATCATTCGACTCTCCATGTGTCAGCTGGTGCTTCTGTCGACACAAGGCATCTTCCCGATCGACTTAAACGCGCTTTTTAATAGCATTATCAACAAGGGTAAGAGATCGACCACGGCCTTGAGAGCTTCGAACAACAGAACCTTGTACGAGGTGAGCGGCCAGGCTAGGTGACACATGTTCCCTGTGAAATACTTATCGTTAATCTTGTAGGAGAGAGAGAATGAGATTTTGATACTTGGAAGGAATTTTGTTTTTTTAAGCTGAAATGATGAATTCAGTTCGTTTTCTACAGATTTGAATGCAAACAGCAATTACTGTACACTGTAAAATAAAATTTAATTGGATTTGTGACTGGAAACACACGAAAGAATAATTGTTTATTGGAAAAAATCTGTGTATTTCATCGCGAATCACACGCACTAAAACTACGCCCCCCTCCCTCCCCTTTTTTTTTTTTTTGTAACGTTTTTATATCTTCCTCTTTCGCACCTGTGGGAGTACCAGGTGCCGGAGGTAGACGAGACGCCGTGCATCCGGAGGTTCCTCTGCGAACTGGAGACAGTGGTCAGGACCAGCGACAACTACCTCCCTGAAGAACCCTCAGAAGCCATCAACGACAGGATCCTGGAGGAGGAGTTTGACCCTGAAGTGGTTGATCCTATATCGGAGATGCAAGCGGAGGCCATCCGCGCCCTCTATAGGTGAGTCTCGTAACACCAAGTTAAATGAGTTGTAGAGATAGTAACTGCAACGACAAATAGTAGTGCTAGTAGGAGTAGGTATCTGCAGGTAGAAAGAATGGTGATGATAGTAGTAGTGCTAACAAATGTAGTACTAGTAGGAGTAGATAGCGACTGGTAGAAAGTGATAACAATAGTAGTGCTGGTAGTAGATAACGTCTGGTTGAAAGAACAGTGATAACAATAATAGTGCTAGTAGGAGCAGATGACACCTGCCAAGTAGTTTGTAAAAAATTAAAAAAAATTTCCGAAACTTAGTTTTACGAAACTTAACTTTACGAATAACAAATTTATCAGACTACCTTAACTACCAGTTACTTCAAACACTCGTAGTGTTATGTTTGGAAACATAAAAGTTTGCTTTCCAAATAAATCTCTTTGCTAACCTCATACAGCATACAGAAGTACAATTCTCCCATATGCATCACCAAAATCCTCGTTTAAAAGGATTTATATTCGAAAAGATCAAGCGTGTTACCGTTCCTGTGTTGAATGACGCATCCGGACGGGGGATCAAACCTGCATCATTCCTTGTGTTTAATGATGCGCACTGGTTTAGCGCTTCACTTAATAATAATAATAATAATAATAATAATAATAATAATAATAATAATAATATAATAATAATAATAATAATAAAAGTCTCTAATAGTGTAGCAGCGGTAAAATAGTTTCCTCAGTGAGGTGTTATACTTCATCTTTCATAATTCTTGAGGTAAATAACAGTAAAGTAAGCAAGAATTATCAGATGGAAACAAATGAAAAGAAAGAGCTGCTTGTCTCCGCTGACACAAGTAGTGAAAAATACCTGGTGAAGAAGCCTGTCCTCAGGCCAAACGTTTCAATAAAATTCCTGTCTGCGGATGTGTGTTATTTCACCGAGAATTATAGACGGATTAAAAACAGTGAAACGTGTATTTAATTTTCTAAATGCATAGTATATATAGGCCATATACCGAGCGTGTAACTCACTACATACAGTGTATATATCGAACGTATAGTTCGGTATATATACCGAGCGTGTAATTCAGTATATATATTGTATATATAGAGCGTGTAGTTTACTATATACAGTGTATAAACCGAACGTGTAGTTCACTATATACAGTGTATATACTGAAGTACACGCTCGGTATATGCAGTGTATATACCGAGCGTGTAGGTAAGAACTATTTAAACAATGACAGGTGTTTCCCCTCTGCAAGAACTTAACTCTCTCGTTTATACAATTAGATTATTGGCAGTTAAGCGGTTACCTTTATGTAAATGTGGTTAATTAGGGTTGAAATATAATAAAGTAACTTAGATTAACATTGGAGTCAGAGTTTGGATCGTGCTTAAAATGATGCTCTGAACAAGTTGTAAAATAAATTGACTTTTTTTTAGCAACGGGTTAAAGTTGATTATTCATGATTGATCCTTCACTGTGTGAGGCTCTTACGTTGATTAAGGTAACTCTTACATGTTCTCTCCCATCCCCGTGTCATCCCTTGTATTCTATCAAGTCCCTAGTGTCAGTCTTGTATCATACAGTGGGACTAGCAACTTCGTATGCAGTGAAGTTGTCAACTTCATATCTTTCAGTGTTGTTGAAGGATGGGTGGGGATAATTGCAGTTTTGAACTGTATTATCGGCTCCCCTCTGGCAAGACAATGATGGAGTGATGGTGAAAGTGTTTCTTCTTTTTAGGTCACCCTACCTCGGTGGAAGAGGGTGGGTGTGTTAAAAATATATATTCGTTCTTCATTCACGGATAAGCAAAGTAGTGCATTGGTACTTTTCTAGGACGGACCAAAATGTCGTGGCTTTCGTTTCGTGTTTGTGGTTTCAGTTCTGAAATATTCTAGACACGATACTGTGAGTGTTATTTCACACACTGTATGTCGTCCGTGCAGGGAAGGTGACCCCACGGGTGAGCTCTCCGAGCGAGGACGCCGAGCCCTGGGGGTGGTGGAGTCACTGACGGGGCAGGCGTGTGAGCTGGCCTACAGACTGTGTCCAGGGAGGTAAGTGTGTGTGTGTCTGTGTGTCTGTGTGTGCTGGGTACAGCAGCAGCGGGGAGGCTCCCTCAGCACTGCTGAAGAGATACAGGTGCAAAAAAAAAAAAAAACACTTAACACGAACAACGTTTCGTTCTTTGTAGAGCTTCATCAAATCATGTTTCACTCTGTGTAGCTCTTTCAAGTCATGTTTCAGTCTGATTAGAGCTTTTATCAAGTCACGTTTCAATTCGTGTAGAGCTTTTATCAAGTCATGTTTCAATCTGCGTAGAGCTTTTATCATGTTTCAGTCAGTATAGAGCTTAATCAAATCTTTGACTTGAGAAGGAACCTGTATCTTTACTTCAAGCTCTTATACTTGTTGAATTTCTATTTACGGGAATCGGGTCTCAGCTGCTTCCTCTTCCTCTCAACTCACCATCAACCAGCTGGCTGGCTTTTAACCACCTACGGTCTGCCATACTTGCTTCGGCAACAGCGTACGGAGTTTGTCCCCACTACTGCCTATTCCATCCTTTTCTTTGATTGCATATATTGCAGCTTAAGACTGAGGAGGTATTTCTTGTTGCCCATGTTGCGCATCTGTGTTTGTCTCACAAAAATTCTACTTCTGGACCTAGTCCCCTTCCTATCAGTTAACCTATTTATCCTATTTTTGCCTCTGAGTGTCTTATGTTTCTTTAATAGTTTCTGATTAGAGAAAGGGCCAAAACTCCCTTTTATTTGTTAAAAAAATATAGTTGAAATTTTAGATAATGCGATTCTATCAAGAAGAGTTACGAAAAACTTATGAATATATGTAGCTCAGTGTCATTATACACTGATATCATTGTTACTAAAATCATTGCGTTCTGAGACACAAAGCGTTACACCCGTGAGGGTCATACAGCGTCTGGGGAATATATGGCGGTAATCTGCTCCGAGTCGAGGAAGGGAAAGGCGGATAGCTCCGGCTCCTTGAATCGAGAGCACTTCAGCAGCATCAGGGCACCCAGCTGAAGTGTTGTCACCATGATACGCCTTCAGCCATGACACCAAAATTCATAGTTTGTCACCAGTTTCATGTATAATGAATCTTACCTGTAAGACTTTCGTAGTGCCACAATGAGAGGGGCTTCCAGCTTTTGTTTGACACAATGAGAGGGGCTTCCAACTTTTGTTTGACATAATGAGAGGGGCTTCCAACTTTTGTTTCACACAGTAAAAAGAGAGAGAGAGAGGCTCCCAGTTTTTGTTTGACACATTGAGAGGCACATATGAAATTATATAAAAAATGGTACTTTGCATTCATTTTACTTTTTTTTAGGCTTTGTATGATTTTTAATGTTTTCTTCATTAAAATTAAGATTTTTTTGTTAAACAGTATTGTGTTAATCTTTTAGATTAGGCACATTTACTCAAACATTTTTAAAAGTATTATGTAATGATATCACACACAGGTGCAGCGCTTGCCTGTAAACATAATGATAAAAATGTGTTGAATTGCCTCATAACTTATGTTAATTTCAGGTACAAGCCACTGTTGGTTTACCGTACTATCTTTGACGAAATAAACATGATAGTCCACGACAACGACTGAGCACCAGTCGTTGTCGTGCAGACGACGAGTAGACTCCTGAGTGACAAGCAACAACGGACCTCATACCTCGCCTTCAAACAGAATTAGAAAATCAGACATCACGGCAACAATGGGCAGCGAACGTACCAGAGAACGCCAAGCGTCCACAGTCACCCGACAGATTAGAACAGACCAAACAATTGTAAACAGACACCAGACAGAATGTATGCAGATACGCCGACAAACACACACCCTAGCCAAAAGAGATGGCAGGAACAATAGACAACAGTACATTAAAAACGAGTCTAGCATTCATTGGGTGCGAGCAGCGAGATATTCCACCAAGTGTTTTCCTGAACATATTCTCCGTCATGTCAAGTCTCCATTTGCGCCTGACTCACTTAGTGAGCCAGGCATGAGAGACTGACGTTTGTAGCGTTTAAATGTTCAGCTTAACATCCTAATGAACGTCAGTATTTTCATTTTGAATTATAGCGATGAATGTGTGACGTTGACACAATAATAATAACGTGATTGTCTGACAGTCTGCGATCCCGCTTCCTGGTTGTCCGTTTGTTTGCTCTTTAAAAGTCTTTAACGCTTCTATATATTTTTACATTTATTGTTGTTGTGGTATGATATAATTGATTGATTTTTACTAATAAACAGAAGGTGAAGGAGAGTATTTAGATAAATGATTGTAAATGAGTTACTGGCAAACCTACGTCTTGGTAATACCATGGTAAGATACAGCGACAGTATGCATATAAGATACACAGTACAAGTTGTAGCATTATATTGTGAAGACGTTACGCCCACCAGGAACTTTATCAGTTCACGATGAATTGATAAAGTCTCTAGTGCACTAAAGATCTTCAAAATGTAAAGCCATAAGTCGCATTGTGTGTCTTATTTACACAATGTCGTCCTCAAGTCTTGGTCGTCGCTTGACCAGCTTTTGTCTCCCTTGTAGAAAATAAAAGGCAGCAGCAGGCTTGTCGTATGAGGGCTTATTCAAAATATCCCCTGAAATCATTATAAAGGAATTGTCGGTAAATCAGATTTCAGAGAGGAAGACCTTAGCATGCAAAAATTTACAATTACTTAATATATACGAGTATAAGCACAGGTTTTTCATGGTGGTGGTGGGTGATGAAGAGGTGGTGAAGTGGCATTAGTGACTCTTAGTGTTGGTGTGAATCTCTTTGGTGGTCGGCTGAGGTATTCATTTGAGGCAAGCGACCAGCATAAGTATTACTCAATAATAACCCACAATGAAACAAACTCACGAGATTAATTGATCTGTATATTTCGACTCCTTCAATTAATCTCCCCTCCTCAAGGAAGGTTCCTTGATGTTGGTGAGGGGCTCTTGATTTAGGGAATTGGATCTGTGCTCCAGTTCCCCGAATTAAGCCTGAATGCCTTCCACATCCCCCCCAGGCGCTGTATAATCCTCCGGGTTTAGCGCTTCCCCCTTGATTATAATAATAATAATCAATTAATCTCCTGAGTTTCTGTCTCCATGTGATTTATTATTGAGCGTTGACAAATGTTCATTACACTTTAGTTATAAGTATTACTGATGAATTACACTTAATCGTAATGTAATCGGAGTTAATGGATTATTTTTCCTCAGATTAACAATTGTATATATTTTACTGAGATACACTGGTCAACGCTAATACACGCTTTGTTATAAGAAATTGAGGCTGTGTGTACGAGATTAGTTTTTTAGCTATTGATGACACAAATTTGTGTAAGAAATTATGTGTTTCTGCGGCAACGAAATGTAATCTTTCTTAGCAGTAACTTTATTTGGATTGGTGAGCAACACCTAGGTATCTTTACTGACGAGATGCCTCGCCTGAGCAACAAGCTTCTTCAGTCTGATACGTATGCCACTTCTATACTGGAGACAGTCTAGGTGAAGAGGTAATTTTATCCTAGCCTTAATGTGTGTTCAGTCCCTTAGCCTAGCTCTGTCTGAAACAAAGGCATGAGGCTTATTAGAGGAAAGGTGCAGCAGTTGGAGACAGCCTCACAGATGGACAGAACCCACTAGTGGAAGCAGGTCGTGGTCATAGGTAGAGCAACAGAGTTGAAGATATTCTCAAGACATAGTGGTGTTGCTGTGTCAGACAAGTATCATCACATCAGTGGTATACAATACCGACAAATTGATGAATGAGGCACATGTGCAGCACTTAGTATATTCAGCAGACGTTTTGCCCGTGTGTCCTATTGCATGTTTACGTGTATTATTTATTACTGTTTACGCCCACGTGTCTTACCTATTCCACGCCCATGTCATCATTGTACACTCAAGTGGAGGTCAACAGTTTCATTGTAATGTAGTTAATTTTTCTTCATTATTCAGTGGCTTAGCTAAGGTTTCCCGTGAGGTAGTGTCTGGAAATATAAACACATATGCAGTATAATGTGATCCTTTATTGACTACGTTTCACCCACACAGTGGGCTTTTTCAAGTCACAAACAGATCTACCTGGGGTGGAAGGGACGCGAGTATTTATAGTCAGGTTCAGAATGCTGAGGTCAGGTGGAGAATGCTGCATCTGATGATGTACCGAGTGGGGTTGTAGAGTCTAAAATCTTGGGTAGCTTGTAAATGAGATTGGATAAGTTTGTGAGCAGACCTTCTACAGTGTTCTTATGTGGGATAGCGATGAAGAAGTTTCTTGGCAAGTGGTTCAGCTATGTTATAGAAGCCACTATTCTGGTTGAAGTTGTCGGATATAGAAATAAGTGATGATTCCAGGATTCTTCGGTATTGAGTGTTGTCTTCTGTGGCGATGAGTCTTGAGTTTCTGTAGTTTATCAAGTGGTTGTGTGAATTACGGTGTTGTACACAGGCATTCCTTGTGTCGTCAGACCTGCTTGCGTATTGGTGTTCTGAAATACGTGTTTGGAACGTATTTCAGAACACCAATACGCAAGCAGGTCTGACGACACAAGGAATGCCTGTGTACAACACCGTAATTCACACAACAAGTAATGACTGCAACAAGTTATACGTGGGCGAAACATCAAGGGACCTCCAAACACGTATTTCAGAACACCAATACGCAAGCAGGTCTGACGACACAAGGAATGCCTGTGTACAACACCGTAATTCACACAACCACTTGATAAACTACAGAATGAACATTAAAATGGTATAAAATACCGACAGGTTGTTAGGTAAGACACATATGCAACAGTTAGGTATCTCCATATTGTTTCATTCTATGGAACAATGCTCTTCTCCAGACTGAGGGACTGACCACCTCAAAACTTTAAGGGTGATGGACTGATTACATCGTCTTCAAGTATCTTCTGCTTCTATCAACTTTTCTGTACTCGACTGAAGAAGCCTACTGTGTAGGCGAAACGTTTCGAAATAAAGATACCTAACTGTTGCATATGTGTCTTACCTAACATAAACTACAGAAACTCAAGACTCATCGCCACAGAAGACAACACTCAATACCGAAGAATCCTGGAATCATCACTTATTTCTATATCCGACAACTTCAACCAGAATAGTGGCTTCTATAACATAGCTGAACCACTTGCCAAGAAACTTCTTCATCGCTATCCCACATAAGAACACTGTAGGAGGTCTGCTCACAAACTTATCCAATCTCATTTACAAGCTACCCAAGATTTTAGACTCTGTGTGATGAATGGTTTTGAAAACCGACAAGTTGAAGAATTGAGACACTTATGCAACATATGTGTCTCAATTCTTCAATAAAGATTCCCATATGTTGCATAAGTGTCTCAATTCTTCATTTTAGACTCTACAACCCCACTCGGTACATCATCAGATGCAGCATTCTCCACCTGACCTCAGCATTCTGAACCTGACTATAAATACTCGCGTCCCTTCCACCCCAGGTAGATCTGTTTGTGACTTGAAAAAGCCCACTGTGTGGGTGAAACGTAGTCAATAAAGGATCACATTATACTGCATATGTGTTTATATTTCCATTGTGTCGGTATTTTATACCATTTATGTCATCGAGGTAGTGTCTACTGGCACCCTCCCTCGCAACACCATTAACCTCTCACAACAGTTCCATCATCCTCTCACACAGCACCTCTATCAACCTCTCACAACACTTCCGTCAACCTCTCATAACACCTCCATCACAACACTTCCATCACAACACTTCCATCATCCTCTCTCGCATCTTCATCAACTTCTATCATAACACCTCCATCAGCCTCTCACACCTCCAGTAATCTCTTACAACTTTCAGTAGATCTTTCACAACATTTCATCACCATAATTTTCTGTTCCTAAATACTTTCAACGTGGTCATGCGTTTTTATTTCTCTTTCTCCGATTTCATTCAAACGATTTTGTAAATATTAATTGTATCTCAGAGTGTTAGTCATTATATTTACACTAACGACATTACTTATAACCTCTGTTCGTTTGTTGTTGTTTAATATGTTTATTATGCACCCCATACCCATCCTGTGGGCGGTAGTCAAAAGATTACAGAGGTACATAATGGGTCCAGGGACTGGGCCTCAAAGTTTTGATGGCTGAGCAAGTTACAGAGGTAATGAATTCACAATGTTGAGCCTTCAGTTTGGGATCAACACTTCCTGGCATTTTTTTTACTGTTATCTGAGGCATCAACCTTTGTTCTGCAGTGTAGTTAGTTTTATGAATATTAAGAACTCATTTTACCTGATTGATCTCATGGGAGCTACATCTGGCACTCCTGACTATACTTACTTTTATGTAAAGGAAAGACACTTGTGGGAAAAGACTTTTGGAAGTTGGTTTAGAGTAAGATTAGATTTGCAAAAGCAGTGTCACTAGTAAGCAACTGCTGGGATCCCTGCCGGTGAAGTGAACCTCCCGAGGTTTGTAATGAGTTCTAGTTGAAGGCAGCAGGAACCCCAGAGGCTTGTGCTTGGTCCTCCTGGTTTGTAGCTCATCTGGTGCTCCTGACTCTGACAGAAAATCTGAAACATGCGAAGGTACCTCGTCTCTTGGAACAGTTCTGTGGGATACAAAAATATCAAGTTGTATAAGATTGTCTTGTATTAGAGAAAAGTAAATGTATAGATTAAATAACATATGACATCCAATTGCTCATTGTAAGCTAATTCTTTAAAATGGCAGCTTTGCCAAGATGTTTCTGTGTAAAGAATCATCTTGTTTATTTTTATATAAGGCTATTTTCCTAATTTATTTAATTTAATAAAGCATTTTTTTTATAGAAGCCTTTGTATTAACCAGCAGTGAAGATATTGTCTTGGATGACCCGTGTGGATCATCCAACGCACGAGATGACGAACGTTTGATCCACTGCCTGCTAATCACAGTCCGTCTTACATCACTCAGTAGATCAATCAGGCCATAGATCACTCAGTAGATCAATCAGGTCTTGGATCACTCAGTAGATCAATCAGGTCTCAGATCACTCGGTAGATCAATCAGTCTGTTATACAGCTTCCACCTTCGTCCCTTCATCTATATTAAAGAGTCTATCTTTGTCAGCCCTGTGTTTGCCCCAAGGTATATTGTATATCATGATTAAGTTTCCATGTTATGCTCCTCCATTCAGTGCGAGGTCAAGGCCATGAAGTCTTACATTATAGTAATATAACACGGAACCTAATTTACTGGCAACATCAGTGAATTATTTTTTACTTCGACAGACGTCTCCTGCCAAGGCAAGGTAACCCTAAGAAGGAAACACATTTACCATCATTCATTCAATCTCTTCATTGCCAGAAGTGTGCTGACATCACAAGGCAGATTCGTCTCCGACTACAACATCCTCACCCTTACTTTGGCTTGCACACTATCATCACCTTTTAGGAATATTCTTTGTTCTTGTCTGTCACTTAAATTAATATCATTGTGTATTAAGTGTATAAAAAACGAATGCCAGATTAAACTTCCTATATAGACACAGTGCTTACCATGTGAAGCTCGCAACAACTTTGTTTATGTTCATCAAAAATCTCAAAAGCTGAAATTAAACAGAACGAAACGGAGAGATTCATGGTGATCCTTCATGCAGGAGGACATGTGGGCCATAATGGACTACAACAATCAGAAATACTGAAAGTGGCACAGAGCGATACAGCTGAAACTAAGCTAGGTGTACAAGCTTGCTGAGAGTCAGTGCCCAGATTATCTTGTCTCACGTTGTGTAAGAGAAATCAAAATCAATATTGGTAAGGGAAGCGAGTATACTTTTAAGGTTGCTACTGAATGTGACCAGGTTTCAGGTACCTTCTGTGATTCGATAAATCGTGTTTGATGGGACTTGAGCTAGAACACGCTAAATCCATGCTGGTGTGAGATTCGTTTTAAAAGCCTGCATTGTGGTCACAGTGGGGCCCATGCTAACCTTCCTATGGTGTAAATATAACTAGTTTGATGAATCTTATTAGGCTGGTATGGTACAGTAGATAACACGCTGGCCTGCTAGTTTTAGCACTGCCTTGCCATGGGTTAGAGTCCTCCCTGCTGTGACACAGTTAAAGGGCTCGAGGAATTTGATTTGACCTCTGCTCTGTCAGCTGTTCACGATTTATTTATTCCCTCGGGGGTGATCCTCTCTCGGGCTATTTGTCACTGTTCTCTCAGCAATTCCGACACAGTTAAAATGTAACAAATTGTTTTTTATCAAATCTCAGTTGGAATTCTGGTCATCATCTTGCCATCACTGTCTTGTACGGGAAATTACACTCACTATTACGCATCGGACACACGCGACTCAAACAGGATACCATATGAAATAACGACCAGCACCGTTCTGCTAGGACTCCCGGGTCACACTCTCAGTCCACCATACCTTAATAGATTGTCCTGTTTATCAAGGAGCACGCAGGATTCACTCCCGTGTCTACCACGCCATGACACACGCTAACTGACCTCATCGCCGAAAGTTCCTCGTACAACCCACACTCTTTGAATTAAAAGAAACTTACATATTGCACAAAGTATAATTTAAATTTTACACTTTAACCCTCAACCTTCACTAACCCCTACCACTAACACATCCCTGCCCTATATTAACCCTAAACCTTGCACCCCCGTATCCCTCGCACATCTCTACTCTTCTACGCACAAAATGCTTATTGCAGAAGCCAGGTATAGATACTCAAGAATCCGGGAAAAAAGAATTAATGTACAGTTGCTATGGATCCCATCACACACTGTATTACTCCTTCATGATAAAGTTGATATGTTAGCCAAGAAGAGTACCCAGAAGGAGAATGTATAATATAATTTTGGTATAACTGTGTCTAGCATTTGGAATAATATTAGGAGAGAAGTAAATAATGAAAATGATTGTTATAGGAATGCAATTAGAAGCCTGAGTAGTTCTATAACCCACTATGATAACATGAACGTAGATAAGTATGTTTATGGAGCAACTTGCAATGTGAACAGACTGACTGATGTTGTAGTGGCCAGGCTTAGGCTTGGTTACAAGTACTTCTGGCAGTTTGGGAGACACAGATGATGATCAGACTAAATGCAAATTATGTGGCCAGGCATATGGTCACTGTCTTGAACACTATGTGCTAAATTGTCCACTTATTGAGGAATATAGAGATAAACACTTTAATAACCTGTGTGACATGTCAAGATATCTTATTAATGAAAATAAGATATCAGATATACTAAGTGAAATGTAGATATAATCCAAATGTACACCTGTTAACCCTTTTGGGGCCTTGTTCCTAGGCCTTTTGTGTATCCATATGCTCTTGCGCTACCGTCCACAGGATGGATATGGGGTACACAATAAACTAGCCACTTCGGTGGCAAAATCTAATCTATGCTCACGCACTCTTACCCAGGTCGCTGTGTAACCCATGGTAAACCCGGGTTTACCACACAAAATGAGTATGTTGGTGTTATTGTATCGAGAATGATTGACTCCCATTTCCTCAGGCGCTGTATGACCCATACTGGTTTAACCCTTCCTTCGTGAATGTAGTAATAATATGCTTAATCAGATATGTTAGGTTTCAAGCTTATCGACTACACGATTGCCCTTCTGGCTGTAATTTATTCTAACATCAAGTATAGTTTAGTCCCTCAAATAGGAATTAAAAGTATATTTTCAGTGCACACGTACTGAGAAATACACCATATTGGCTGCATTCACACTGAGGAAAGTACACACTTCTGGTTTTATATACACTGTGGTACACACTTGTGGTTGTGCACACACACTGGCACACCTCTGGTTATACACACACTGGTACACACCTCTGGCTGTGTGCACACCGAGATGGAGATACAGAGAACACACACTCGTGCACGCACACAGAGGAGCTGTGACTCGACCCCTGCAGCCACACGTAGGTGAGTAGTAAACACACAAAATAAGGCAAGTGTCTATCAACGAGTGCCTTTGCAGCCGGCAACTAACTTCTCGGTGTAAACACTGTCAGGGAGTCTTGAGCACGTCCCGAGCAGCACTGACCCGGGTAGGGGGGAGGGAGGAGGGAAGGTTGTGGGATCAAGAGAGTGGATGGGAGGTTAGGGGAAAGGAGTCGGGGGGGGGGGGGGGGTTGGAGGCAGGAGGGGAGAGTTGAAGGGAGGGGTGACTTGGTGAAGCGATCTTGTGTACCAGGGCGTCAACAAGGATATATACACCGATAGGTGCTCACCTATTTGTACTCACCTATTTATGGTTGCAGGGGTCGATTCATAGCTTCTGGCCCCGCCTCTTCACTGATCGTTACTAGGTCCTCTCTCACCATGAGCTTTATCATACCTCGTCTTAAAACTATGTATGGTTCCTGCCTCCACTACGTCGCTTGCCAGACTATTCCACATCCTGAGAACTCTATGACTAAAGAAATACTTCCTAACATCCCTCTGACTCATCTGAGTCTTCAACTTTCAATTGCGACCCCTTGTTTCTGTGTCCCGTCTCTGGAACATCCTGTCTCTGTCCACCTTGTCAATTCTTCGCAGTATTTTGTATGTCGTTATCATGTCTCCCCTAACCCTCCTGTCCTCCAGTGTCGTCAGGCCGATTTCCCTTTACCTTTCTTTGTAGGACATTACCCTTAGCTCTGGAACTAGTCTTGTTGCAAACTTTTGCACTTTCTCTAATTTCTTGACGTGCTTGACCAAGTATGGGTTCCAAACTGGTGCTACATACTCCAGTATGGGCCTGACGTATACGATGTACAGGTGTGTGTGTCTCTCGGTGTTAGTGTGTGTGTATACGTTTTAACTGGCTTTTGCAGTCTGGTAGCGTAGCAAGATAGCATGGAAGTTGAACACAAAGCACTGTTAACTAATGTTTATTTACTAATGGCTACACAGACAGACGCAGTTAGAGGGTAGCCAAGGAGCCAGTCCAGGAGGTAGGTTTTGACGGAAGGTCAGGTGTGCGCGGAGAGTGAGTGATGCAGACTGCAGTGTAGCTGGGTGAGCTGAAGGTAGGCCTATGGCCACCAGGCAGCAGCACAGGTCTACGGGCACAGCTCCCCTATCGGTAGTTATTAGGAAACAGGTATGGGGTAGGCATACTGTGGCTAGGTCTCGATTTGTGCGAATAGCAAAGACTGATAGTCTCTGGTAGTCTCACCTTAGTGTGGTGACATCAGGTCTGAGCTGTGTGAGTGTATGATTATCACTTTGTTCAGTATTTTAGAATTAAATTTTAATTAATCTTCTAAATGTTTTTGTGGTTGTGTGGGTATATTGGTGATGGTGGTTGTTGTGTAGGGATAGTAGTGACTGTTGTTGTGGGGATAGTGATAGTGGTAGTTGTTGTGTAGGGATTGTGGTTGTGTGGGGGTAGTGGTGATGGTGGTTGTGTAGGGATTGTGGTTGTGTGGGGGTAGTGGTGATCGTGGTTGTGTGGGTGGGGGATAGTAGTGATGGTGGGTGATTGTGCTGGGAGGGGAGAGGTGGTAACAGAGTTGATGTCAGTTTTCTGACACAAAATGATCGCCTCACACCGCTGTCATTACACATAGTCGTCACTCATCATCACCACACATGTCATGTGGGGGTTCGATAACCTGGATTGGGTAATGACACTCACGTTGGATGTTCTAGTATATTGACCTACCGCCTCTCTAACGCCTCTACTTGAACTGGCTCGCTGGGTGCCTCGGAGGGTAGCGGCATTCAAAACATGCTAGGTCAGCTGAAGAGTGAATAACAAGTGATTCACACAGACAGTTGGTAGTGAGTCATACTACTGGTAACTGGTTACTGGCAACTGGTTACTAAGAACTGATACTACCGAGACACACAGGCAGGACTACAAAGAGACTTGGACACACTGCAAGCCTGGTCCAGCAACTGGCTCCTCGAATTTAACCCCGCCAAATGCAAAGTCATGAAGATCGGGGAAGGGCAAAGAAGACCGCAGAGTATAGTCTAGGTGGCCAAAGACTGCAAACCTCACTCAAGGTTAAAGATCTTGGGGTGAGTATAATACCGAGCACATCTCCTGAGGCGCACATCAATCAGATAACCTCTGCAGCATACGGGCGTCTGGCAAACCTAAGGATAGCGTTCCGATACCTCAGTAAAGAATCATTCAAGACTCTGTACACCATGTACGTAAGGCCCATACTGGAGTATGCAGCACCAGTTTGGAACCTAAACCTGGTCAAGCACGTCAAGAAACTAGAGAAAGTACAAAGGTTTGCGACAAGACTAGTCCCAGAGCTAAGGGGATTGTCCTACGACGAAAGGTTAAGGGAAATTGGCCTGACGACACTGGAGGACAGGAGGGTCAGGGGAGACATGATAACGACATACAAAATACTGCACGAAATAGACAAGGTGGACAAAGACAGGATGTTCCAGAGATTGGACACAGAAATAAGGGGTCACAATTGGAAGCTGAAGACTCAGATGAATCAAAGGGATGTTAGGAAGTATTTCTTCAGTCATAGAGTTGTCAGGCAGTGGAATAGCCTAGAAAATGACGTAGTGGAGGCGGGAACCATACATAGTTTTAAGACGAGGTTTGATAAAGCTCATGGAACAGGGAGAGAGAGGACCTAGTAGCAATCAGTGAAGAGGCGGGGCCAGGAGCTATGATTAGACCCCTGCAACCACAAATAGGTGAGTACACACACACACACACACACATGATGGAAGGGTTAGACTCAGAAGTGTCCCTGTTTGCAGATGATGTGAAGTTAATGAGGAGAATTAAATCTGATGAGGACCAGGCAGGACTTCAAAGAGACCTGGACAGACTGGACACCTGGTCCAGCAAATGGCTTCTCGAATTTAATCCTGCCAAATGCAAAGTCATGAAGATAGGGGAAGGGCACAGAAGACCGCAGACAGAGTATAGGCTAGGTGGACAAAGACTGCAAACCTCACTCAAGGAGAAAGATCTTGGGGTGAGTATAACACCGAGCATGTCTCCGGAAGCACACATCAATCAGATAACTGCTGCAGCATATGGGCGCCTGGCAAACCTGAGAACAGCATTCCGATACCTTAGCAAGGAATCATTCAAGACACTGTACACCGTGTATGTCAGGCCCATACTGGAGTATGCAGCACCTGTTTGGAACCCGCACTTGATAAAGCACGTCAAGAAACTAGAGAAAGTACAAAGGTTTGCAACAAGGTTAGTTCCAGAGCTAAGGGGAATGTCCTATGAAGAAAGATTAAGGGAAATCGGCCTGACCACACTGGAGGACAGGAGGGTCAGGGGAGACATGATAACGACATATAAAATACTGCGTGGAATAGACAAGGTGGACAAGGACAGGATGTTCCAGGGAGGGGACACAGAAACAAGAGGCCACAATTGGAAGTTGAAGACACAAATGAGTCAGAGAGATAGTAGGAAGTATTTCTTCAGTCATAGAGTTGTAAGGCAGTGGAATAGCCTAGAAAATGACGTAGTGGAGGCAGGAACCATACACAGTTTTAAGACGAGGTTTGATAAAGCTCATGGAGCGGGGAGAGAGAGGGCCTAGTAGCAACCGGTGAAGAGGCGGGGCCAGGAGCTAGGACTCGACCCCTGCAACCACAAATAGGTGAGTACAAATAGGTGAGTACACACATAGCTTTAAGCAGAGGTACGATAAAACTCATGGTTCAGGGAGAGTGCCCTAGTGGCGACCAGTGAAGAGGCGGGGCCAGGAGCTTGGACTCAACCCCTGGAACCTCAACTAGGTGAGTACACACACACACTCAGTGCAGCAGGTTAGGTTTTAAAAAAGTTGAGTTAAGAAGCAGGACAAGTGTTTCCTGACGCGAGACGTACTCAGAGCCCGGATAGCTCAGTCGGTAGAGCATTAGGCTTTTAACCTAAGGGTCCAGGGTTCGAGTCCCTGTTCGGGCGATGTTTTTTGCGTGTCCCCTATCTCAATTACTATCGGACTCGGCTCACATACTGAAGTTCAGGGTTCGATCCCCGGTACGGGTGGAAACGTTAGGACACTTTTCCTTAAAACACCTGCGCTGTCCCTGTTTACCTATCAGTAAAATAGGTACCTGGGTGTGAGACGCATCCTGGGAACAAAATTGACCTAATTTGCCCGAAATGCTCTGCATAACAAGCGGCTTTCTATATAGCAGTATGTCACTGATATCAGCTAGACCTGTATACCTTGTACATGCATTTGTAGAAATAAAAATTATTATTGTTATAAGATGACCCGCCGCTGGAGTAGTAACTGGCGTCTCGTGACGAGGCAGTCATCACCAGCGTCGAGCGCAGCCAACCAATAGCAACACTTCAATATCATTCGTGGGTTACTATTATCAAAGAGCTTCACTCTCTGGTTGGCCGGAACTACACGAGCCTTGTTGACAATGAATTCTCCACCAGATGAACCAACTCAAGCCAGTTTCTTTTTTACTTCTGATGCGTTGGTCGGTGTGAACGTTTGTGTGTCCCGTGCAACACATAGACAGATACAGTGTGATTGTTTAGTGATTGTTTACACTGCATTTGAATGACCCATGCAGACTCGGCATTTATCAGTGATTATATAACAATAGTGATGATTATTAATGGTTATTATAAAACATATTATGACGTTGAAAGTAACCAGCAGCTTGGAACGCTTTCCAAAAATGTGATCATCATATTGATGCGCTTAGATTAACACTTGATGTATGAATTTTGTTTTATAGTGGCTGAGCAGCGTGCGACTTTAGGAAGGCAGGAATCATCTTCCCCTCGGAGGTATTTGAAGGTAAGTGCCAGTGAAACTTTTGTAAATTGTTACTATATGGTAGAAGGTATAGATAAATCTGTATGCATAGTTTACAGTTAGTACAATAGACGGCAATCGCAGTCACCTTGTTGGCGCTGTATCAAAAAATACGAAAGCCCATTCACAGCAGATTCCATTGATGTATCGGGTTCAATTCATATCACCCAGCGGTCATTAGTGATAGCAGTGAGAACTCTGACAAGCTATACTGATCAGTGAGAACTCTGACGATCATCACTGGTTGGGAATCTAGTTGACTTATGTTCTTGTATGTATATTCCTCTAACTCTTGGTTCTTAGGAGTTGCGCCCCTGGCGGTAGCGAGTAGCGAATCGCTTTCTACCGGTTCGCAGCACATTTGTTGTTTCGGGAATCTTGTGAAATTAACACTGTGATTAGACACTGAATCAAAATCTCCAAATTAACTTCTCTCTCATTTTGATTTAGAGTCCTTGCCAGATTTTATTTGTTTACTAAACCTGGCAGTAATATTTTGAGGAAATATGTTATTACTATGACTACTGGGAAGAAATAGTTGGAAGTGAATTGATTTCGATGACTTAATGGGGAAGACGAGAGAATATTGTCTCTTGTAGTCTGAATTATAGGCCTGTACACACATGTATCCTCTCTCCTGTATCATATAACATGTATCCTTCACGACTACGACAACTACTACTACAACTAACCCATCTCTTTGGGAAGGACCTACTTCCACTGGGGAATCCCGTCTACCAGTGACTATGCCTTCGTCTGCTACACCTGACGTTACTATATAAGCGCCAGGCTCCTTGCTTCTGCTTCAGAATCTCCGCGACTACGGTTACCTGGAGGTTATTCCGGGGATCAACGCCCCCGCGGCCCGGTCCATGACCAGGCCTCCCGATGGATCAGGGCCTGATCAACTAGGCTGTTACTGCTGGCCGCACGCAGTCCAACGTACGAGCCACAGCCCGGCTGATCCGGCACTGACTTTAGGTATCTGTCCAGCTCTCTCTTGAAGGCAGCCAGGGGTTTATTGGCAATTCCCCTAATGCTTGATGGGAGGCTGTTGAACAGTTTTGGGCCCCGGACACTTATGGTGTTTTCTCTTAGTGTACCAATGGCGCCCCTACTTTTTATTGGGGGCATTTTGCATCGCCTGCCCAGTCTTTTGCTTTCGTAGGGAGTGATTTCTGTGTGCAGATTTGGGACCATTCTTTCCAAGATTTTCCAAGTGTAGATTATGATATATCTCTCCCTCCTGCGTTCCAACGAGTACAAGTCAAGTGCTTCCAAGCGTTCCCAGTAGTTAAGGTGCTTGACAGAACTTATACGTGCAGTAAAGGATCTCTGTACACTCTCTAGATCTGCGATTTCACCTGCTTTGAATGGAGATGTTAATGTACAGCAGTATTCTAGCCTAGAGAGAACAAGTGATTTGAAAAGGATCATCATGGGCTTGGCATCTCTCGTTTTGAAAGTTCTCATTATCCATCCTATCATTTTCTTTGCACGTGCGATCGTGGCACTGTTGTGATCCTTGAAAGTGAGATCCTCAGACATTACTACTCCCAGGTCCCTTACATTATTTTTCCTCTCTATTGTATGGCCGGAGTCAGTAGTATACTCTGTTCTAGTTATTATCTCCTCCAGTTTTCCATAACGGAGTAGTTGGAATTTGTCCTCATTGAACATCATATTGTTTACCGTTGCCCACTGGAAAACTTTGTTTATATCTTCTTGGAGGTTAACCGCGTCCTCAGCAGATGACAGCCTCATGCAGATCCTAGTATCATCCGCAAAGGATGATACGGTGCTGTGGTGTATATCTCTGTTTATGTCTGATATGAGGATAAGGAATAAGATGGGGGCGAGTACTGTGCCTTGTGGAACAGAGCTCTTCACTATGGCAGCCTCCGATTTAACTCTGTTGACCACTACTCTTTGTGTTCGATTTGTTAGGAAGTTGAAGATCCATCTCCCCACTTTCCCAGTTATTCCTTTAGCACGTATTTTATGGGCTATTACGCCATGATCGCATTTGTCAAATGCTTTTGCAAAGTCTGTGTATATTACATCTGCATTCTGATTTTCTTCCAGTGCATCCAAGGCCATGTCATAGTGATCCAGTAGTTGTGAGAGGCAGGAGCGACCTGCCCTGAACCCATGTTGCCCTGGATTGTGCAGATTTTGGGAATCCAGGTGATTTGCAATCCTGCTTCTTAGCACTCTTTCAAAGATTTTTATGATGTGGGACGTCAGAGCTATTGGTCTATAGTTCTTAGCTAATGCTTTGCTGCCACCTTTATGGAGTGGGGCTATATCCGTTGTTTTAAGTGACTGTGGAATTTCACCCATGTCCAAGCTCCTCCTCCATAGTGTACTTAGGGCACGCGAGAGGGGTTTCTTGCAGTTCTTAATGAAAACAGAGTTCCACGAGTCTGGGCCCGGGGCTGAGTGCATAGGCATGTTGTCAATGGCTTTTTCGAAATCTATCGGAGTTAGGGTAATGTCGGAAATCTGGCATACATTTATGGAGTTTTGAGGCTCATTCATGAAGAAATCATTAGGGTCGTCGATCCTCAGACCGATTAGTGGTTCACTAAACACAGAGTCGTACTGGGATTTCAATATTTCACTCATTTCCTTGTTGTCATCTGTGTAAGTCCCATCCTGTCTAGATGTGGTATTTGCCTTGTTTTTGGCATATGAAAAAAAATATTTTGAATTTCTTTCAATTTCACTAATAGCTTTAAGCTCCTCCTGCCTCTCCTGGTTCCTGTAAGAGTCATTTAGCTTAAGTTCGATAGTTTCCACTTACCTGGTCAGCGCCTCCTTTCGTGTATCAGATATTCTAGCACTCCTGAGGAGCTCAGTGACTCTTCGTCGTCTTCTGTAGAGGGAGCGTCTTTTTCTCTCCAGTTTACTCCTGCTCTTCTTCTTTCTTAGGGGAATATGCCTAGAACATGCTTCGGCTACCAGGAAGTTGATCCTTTCAAGGCACTGGTTTGGATCCATGTCATTTAAGACATCTTCCCAACATGTTTCGTTTAGGACATGGTTTACCTGGTCCCAGTTGATGTTCTTGTTGTTGAAATTGTATTTTGTGAAGACACCTTCACAGGTACATGCATTCTGCTGTTCAGGACCCCTATGCATGTACGTCTGGACTTCGATTAGATTGTGATCGGAATTAGTTGTTTTTGATATTCTTATGTCTCTTATCAGGTCCTCATTATTTGTGAAAATAAGGTCAAGTGTGTTTTCTAGTCTTGTTGGCTCCACTATCTGCTGGCTTAAGGTGTGTTTTTCGCAGAGACTTAGTAGCTCATGTGTGTGTGACCTTTCATCTGCGCTGCCTCCGGGGATTGTTTCAGCTATAACATTATTTGCTACATTCTTCCATTTTGTATGCCTTAGGTTGAAATCACCAAGCAGTAAGATGTTTGGGGATGGAGCTGGAAGGTTTTCCAAACAGTAATCGATTTTCAGTAGCTGTTCCTTGAACTGTTGTGAGGTTGCATCTGGTGGCTTGTATACAACCACAATGACTAGGTTTTGGTTCTCGATCTTTATTGATAGAACTTCAACTACCTCATTTGTGGTGTTCAGCAACTCCGTGCAGATAAGGGACTCTTTGACATACAGGCCAACCCCCCCCCCTTGTTGCCTGTTTTTTCTGTCACATCTAAAAAGGTTGTAACCACTTATCCATATTTCACTGTCAAAGTGATCTTTTGTGTGAGTCTCTGTGAAGGCTGCAAACATTGCATTAGACTCCACTAGAAGTCCACTGATAATAGGTATTTTGTTGTTGGTGGATGGCTTAAGGCCCTGTATATTAGCAAATATGAACGAGGTTGTATTCTGTGTTTGTTAGGGGGATTTTGTTATTGGCATCAGTAGTTGTAATTCTGGAGGGCCATGGGTGACCACTGGCTGCGCCTCCAGTCCAACAAGGCTCCAAGGTGGTGGACTATTTTTGTTATTTCCTTCCATTTTCTTTTTTCGTTTCCTGCCACTAAAAAATCACCTGGAGTTGGGTTGTCGTAGCTACTATTGTTTGTCTTGTGGGGTCTGTGCCTCCTGGTCACTTTTAGATTACCTCATCTTCTGTACATAGTCTTACTGTCTTCAAGTTATGTCCTAGAATTTGTATTGATAAAGCCACTGGATGGCGAAACATTTACAATAAAGATACCCAGATGTTGCACATGTGTCTTAATTTCATCTTGTCGGTATTATATACCATTCTTGCACAACATGTATCCTCATGTATCAACATAATATAAATGTTGATAAACATGAAGGGAACAGCTGTAAGGAAAATAATGTGTCAGGAATGTCGTCTCGGCGGGACTGTCTAGACAGGTGGTGAGCTCTCTCTCTCTCTCTCTCTCTCTCTCTCTCTCTCTCTCTCTCTCTCTCTCTCTCTCTCTCTCTTAATTTTTCTTTTTCTTCTTTTCTTTTTTTATCATTCTCCATGCAATTAGATAAGGGTAATCGCCACGTTGCATTTACAGGGGGTTGAGCTGCAGCTCCTGGTCAGGCTTCTCCACTGTCGATCAGCTATCATTAAAAATCCCCGCTATATCTATTGTGGAATTCACTGCTCGTCTCACTGTGTTGCAGCCACGGTATTGTGGGTTACGAATTGTTACAGCCACGGTATTGTGGGTTACGAATTGTTGCAGCCACGGTATTGTGGGTTACGAATTGTTGCAGCCACAGTATTGTGGGTTACGAGTTGTTGCAGCCACGGTATTGTGGGTTACGAATTGTTGCAGCCACGGTATTGTGGGTTTAATTCTTCACGTTCTGGGTGTACATGGGATGAGGGTAGTGAAGGGTGGGTAGGTGTGTCGTGTTATAAGAACATAAAGAAGGAACATTGCAGCAGGCCTACTGGCCCATACGAGGCAGGTTTAAGTCACCTCCCTTAAGGAAGGAGCACGGCATCAGACCTATTAACACAAGCTAGTCAGGTGTGTGTGTGTGTGTGTGTGTGTGTATGTGTGTGTGTGTGTGTGTGTGTGTGTGTGTGTGTGTGTGTGTGCAGGTGTGTGTCTCGCTCACTCGCCAGGCAAGTGCTGTGACACGTGTATGCAAATTTTGACAAGTGTTGCCCGTGGCTGCAACCAGGTGTGGGCAGGTAGTTCCACTATTGCAATACACACCTGTTGCAACATACATACCTGCTGCGATACACACACCTGATGCAATACACCCGCGAGCGACATACAGTTGGTGGCAGCAGTACTTATCAAATGGATCAGTTAATTACATATCTTGTTCATTAAAGTGGAGAGAGGAGAGGCAGGGAGAGGAATGGTCAGGGAGAGAGAAAGAGAGAGAGAGAGAGAGAGAGAGAGAGAGAGAGAGAGAGAGAGAGAGAGAGAGAGAAGGCGAGGAGGGAGAGACGGAATGGAGAGAAGCGTGAAAGAAGGGGAGGGAGGAAGGATGGAGGAATTGGGGGGGGAGAGAGAGAGAGAGAGGAAGAAATCGCAATGGGAGCAAGATAGATACAAGGATAGGCAGGGGTGGAGAGGGAGAAAAAGTGTTACTGAAATGGGATGAAAATGAGGACAAGACAGAATAGAAGAATGAAGAGATGGCAGAGGACAGGGAGGAGAAAATTCAAGATAAAATAATGAGTATGAGAAAAAGGAGACGCATGAAGATAAATGCTGAGCTAGGAGGAGGAAGAGGAGGAGAAGGAGAGGTGGAAAAGAGGGACATCCGGGATGTAAGGTGAGAGAGACGGAGAGGCAGAATGAGAGGGGGAGAGACACACACAGACAGACACGGAGAATTCTAGGGAGACGTCATGCAGCATCTGGAAGAAGAGGACAGTAAGCAAATTTGATTCGGGGAAAAGGCGACGTAGCTCCAATACCTTGAATCAGAAGCCCTTCACCAGTATATCAAGGTACCCATAATAGTATAGTAATAGTATTACAGGTGTGTGCTCGCGTGTGCGTGTGTATGTAGGCGTGTGTGTGTGTGTGTGTGCGCGCGTGTGTGTGCGCGCGTGTGTGTGCGCGCGTGTGTGTGCGCGCGTGTGTGTGTGTATGGTGCGCACACATTTCCTTACAAAAATCAGACATTGATGGATCCGGTTAAAGAGTTTTACCACATAAACAACGTTATGCTCGTAAGTTTAACAAGCGAGTGTGTTTACCATTAACATAAACAATTATCACAATGTGGTGTGACTTATTATGGAAATTTGGACGCTATTTTCTGTCGACGAAAACAACACCTTTAATTCATTCTCTCTCTCTCTCTCTCTCTCTCTCTCTCTCTCTCTCTCTCTCTCTCTCTCTCTCGTAGTCATCTCCCTGAAGAAGATACTTATCACGTCTCTTCGACACATTCAAGATTTTAGCGTGCACGTGTCCACGTCCTGGTTCCACATATTTCGCTTACCTTGTTCGTGGTCGGCCTCTGTGAGTATCATAAACGTTATCATATCCCCTCTGCTTCTTTGTTCCTCCAATGTTGTGATATACTCACATAATCCATTTTTTCTACTCAACAGATTTGTATGAATCAACGGTGTGCTATTACCCTGTTAGGTAAGACACATATGCAACAGTTAGGTATCTTTATTTCGAAACGTTTCGCCTACACATAAAGAATCTGAAAAGAATCTCCACGACTATGGTGCTCTTCGCACCTACTCCTAGGTTGAGGGACTGATTACCTCATCTTCTGTACATAGTTCTACTGTCTTCAAGTTATGTCCTAGAATTTGTATTGATAAAGCCACTGGATGGCGGAACGTCTACAATAAAGATACCCAGATGTTGCACATGTGTCTTAATCTCATCTTGTCGGTATTGTATACCATTCGTACACAAAAATAGGAATTACATTAGCCATCTTCCACATATCAGACACTACACCTGTTTGAAGAGATAAATTAAAAATATTAGTTAATGGTTCACAGAGTTCCATTTTGCATTCCTTAAGAACCCTTGAAAAAACCTCATCAGGACCCGGCGACTTATTTTGCTTCAGTCTGTCTATCTGCTTCACAACCATTTCACTAGTGACTGTGATGTTACATAATTTATCTTCTTCTAGCCCACTATAAAAATTAATTACTGGAATATTGTTAGTGTCTTCCTGTGTAAAAACTGAGAGAAAATAATTATTAAAAATCGAGCACATTTCATTCTCTTTGTCAGTAAGGTGCCCATAGTTATTTTTAAGGGGACCTATCTTATCTCTAACTTTTGTTCTATAGACCTGGAAAAAACTTTTTGGGTTAGTTTTAGAATCCCTAGCAACTTTAATTTCATAGTCCCTTTTAGCTTTTCTTATCCCCTTTTTAATGTCCCTCTTAATGTCAATATACTGATTCAGAAGATGCCCTCACCTCTTTTGATACGCCTATAAATTCCTTTCTTATGCCCTAGTAGATATTTGAGCCTATTATTCATCCATTTTGGGTCATTTCTATTTGATCTAATTTCTTTATATGGGATAAACGTTCTTTGAGCAGCATGTATAGTATTCAGAAAACTGTCATATTGATAGCTCACTTCGTTACCCCAGTCAACAGATGATAAGTGTTCTCTAAGCCCATCGTAATCTGCTAAGCGAAAATCTGGGACTGTTACTGAGTTATCGCTACTATCATACTTCCATTCAATGCTAAATGTAATTGATTTGTGGTTGCTAGCACCCAGTTCCTCTGAAATTTCTAAATTATTAACAAAGGATTCATTGTTTGCCAGAACAAAGTCAAGCAGGTTATTTCCCCTTGTAGGTTCTGTCACGAACTGCTTCAAAAAACAATCCTGAACTACTTCTAAGAAGTCGTATGATTCTAAATTCCCAGTCAAGAAATTCCAATCAATATGACTAGAGTTAAAGTCTCCTAGAATTACTACATTATCGTGCCTTGTGGCCTTAACAATTTCCTCCCATAGTAGTCTCCCTTGGTCCCTATCTAAGTTTGGAGGATGGTATATCACTCCTAAAATCAGTTTTTCTTGCCCCTCTGAAAATTCTATCCAAACAGACTCTGTATGTGTTACTTCAGACTTAATACCCGTTTTTATGCAACAGTTCAATCGATCTCGGACATAGAATGCCACCCCACCTCCCTTCCCGACACTTCTATCTACTTGGAACAATTTAAAACCCTGAATGTGACATTCTGCAGGCATGTCCCGACTTTTTGAATTAAACCACGTCTCAGTTAAGGCAAATACATCAATGTTACCTGCACTAGCAACTAGTCTCAACTCGTCCATCTTATTCCTAGCACTGCGACTATTTGTGTAATATATATTTAAAGACCCTCCTCTGTCTTTACCCTTCCTGCTCCTTTCTCTTATACCACTAAAACTATTACTGTCCTTGTCAATTAGTGCCACTGGCTTTCCAATATCCACCTCATTTTGCCTATTACTAGTTCTCCTAGTACTCATATTACTACACTGCGACTTCACTGTTTTCCCGCCAAAACCCATACCACTAACTATTCCTAGTTTAAAGTCCTAACTGCTCCCTCCACTGCAGTTGCCAGTGCTACCACCCCAGACCTAGATAAGTGAACCCCATCCCTGCCATACATGTCATTTCTGCCATAGAAGAGGTCCCAGTTGTCAATGAATGTTACTGCATTTTCCTTACAGTATTTGTCCAGCCAGCAATTGACACCAATTGCTCTGGACAACCATTCATTTCCAACTCCTCTCCTTGGCAAAATGCCACATATGACAGGTTTCCCACCCTTCCTCCTAATTATCTCTATTGCTGACCTATACCTGCTAATCAGGTCCTCACTCCTACGTCTGCCAACATCGTTGCCTCCAGCACTGAGACAGATAATAGGATTGCTCCCATTACCTCTCATGATGTCATCCAGACGGCTAACAATATCCTTCATCCCTGCCCCAGGAAAACACACTCTCTGCCTCCTACTCCTGTCCTTCAAGCAGAATGCCCTATCCATGTACCTAATCTGGCTATCCCCAACAACAACAATGCTTTTACCTGCCTTTGCGTCGTCCGTCGTGATGCTCCGAGTAGTCGACTCACATTCGCCAGGTAGCATTACACCACTTGTAGAATTCGTCAAGACGTTCTCGATGGTCTTCGTTGGGGTTTCTAGGGATGTCTCACTCACGTCTGCCAATGCTTCTTTGGTGCTCGTTGTGGCATTCCCAGTAGAACACTCACATTCGTCGGGTAGCACCGAGAATGGGTTGGAAGTTTCCACGGTAGTCTTCTGGTTTCTCGTTGTTTCTGCCTCTCCAACCGTCTTCTTGATCTTCAGCTTGGTTCCATGTTGCCCGGCCACTGACCAAGCTCCCCTCTTAACCTGGGGACTCACAACAGGAGGACTACTACGAATCCTCTTGTTCTCCTCCGTCAATCGCCGTATCTCCATCTTAGCAACTCTGAGCTCTTCTCTCAGCTGCTGGTAAAGTTGCTCAAGAGAGGGCATCCTGGTTCAGATTCACAGAGAGCACACAAACAGGTCTTCACTCGGTTTTTACACAGGAAGACACTAACAATATTCCAGTAATTAATTTTTATAGTGGGCCAGAAGATAAATTATGTAACATCACAGTCATTAGTGAAATGGTTGTGAAGCAGATAGACCGACTGAAGCAAAATAAGTCACCGGGTCCTGATGAGGTTTTCTCAAGGGTTCGTAAGGAATGCAAAATGGAACTCTGTGAACCATTAACTAATATTTTTAATTTATCTCTTCAAACAGGTGTAGTGTCTGATATGTGGAAGATGGCTAATGTAATTCCTATTTTTAAAACAGGGGACAAGTCGTTACCATCTAATTACCGCCCAATAAGCCTGACCTCAATTGTAGGCAAATTACTAGAGTCAATTATAGCTGAGATTATAAGAAGCCATCTCGATAAGCATAGCTTGATTAATGATACTCAGCATGGATTCACAAGAGGCCGGTCTTGTCTAACTAATTTATTAACTTTCTTCAGTAAAGCTTTTGAGGCTGTTGACCACGATAAAGAATTTGATATTATTTACTTAGATTTTAGTAAGGCTTTTGATAGAGTTCTGCACCAAAGACTGTTAAAGAAAGTGGCAGCTCATGGCATTGGGGGAAAAGTGCTCTCATGGATCGAGTCATGGCTCACAGACATGAAGCAGAGAGTGTCTATAAATGGGGTTAAATCCGAGTGGGGATCTGTAACAAGTGGCGTTCCACAGGGATCAGTCTTGGGCCCGTTGTTGTTTATAATATATATCAATGATCTTGATGAGGATGTTACTAGTGATATGAGCAAATTCGCCGATGACACAAAGATAGGTAGCATAATTGATTCAAACGTAGATGTTAGGGAACTTCAGGAGGATTTAAACAAACTGTATTCTTGGTCAGAAATGTGGCAGATGCAGTTCAATGTAGATAAATGCAAGGTTCTGAAGCTCGGGAGTGTCCATAACCCTAGCACTTATAAGTTAAATGATGTAGAACTTAGCCACACAGATTGCGAAAAGGACTTGGGGGTTATGGTAAGCAGCAACCTTAAACCAAGACAGCAATGCCTAAGCGTACGTAATAAGGCTAATAGATTACTGGGATTTATATCAAGAAGTGTAAGCAACAGAAGTCCAGAGGTCATACTGCAGCTTTATACATCATTAGTAAGGCCTCACCTAGATTATGCAGCTCAATTCTGGTCTCCATATTACAGAATGGACATAAATTCGTTAGAAAACATTCAACGTAGGATGACTAAATTAATACATAGCATTAGAAATCTTCCTTATGAAGAAAGATTGAAGACTCTTAAATTGCATTCACTTGTTAGACGAAGAATGAGGGGAGACCTGATCGAAGTGTATAAGTGGAAGATAGGTATTAATAAAGGGGATATTAACAAGGTCTTGAGGATATCTCTCCAAGAGAGAACCCGCAGTAATGGATTTAAATTAGATAAGTTTAGATTTAGAAAGGACATAGGAAAGTATTGGTTTGGAAATAGGGTAGTTGATGAGTGGAACAGTCTACCTAGTTGGGTTATTGAGGCTAGGACTTTGGGTAGTTTCAAATTTAGGTTGGATAAGTACATGAGTGGGAGGGGTGTTGGATTTGAGTGGGACTTTCACATCAGAGCTTATTTCTTGAGTAGCATTGAAAATTGGGTTGGGCAAATGTTTTGTTAGTGGGATGAATTGTAAAGGACCTGCCTAGTATGGGCCAACAGGCCTGCTGCAGTGTTCCTCCTTTCTTATGTTCTTAAATGGTCCAGGTAGGACCGAAACGTCGTCGTAAGCTCCTCTCTTCTATGTGCGGGTTATTTGTGTAACTATTATACTACTATGTACATATATGTATTATGTCAAAATAAAATTTATTATTATTATTATTATTATTATTATTATTATTATTATTATTATTATTATGTAGACAAACACACCGACTGAAGATCAAACTTTGGTTTCTGCTGTTCCAATAACAGCTTGACTTCGCCTGCTGACTTTGACTATCAAAGAAAAGTTGCGTCACTCACCATCGTCGTGTGAGGGGTTGGGGGTCATTGGTGGGGAATCAGGGGTGGGGAATCAGGGGTGGGGAATCAGGGGTGGGGAATCAGGGGCGGGGACTCAGGGGCTGGGAGTCAGGAACTTGATGATTCCTGCTCATCCAGGGCATTGAAAGTTCCTCCCAGGGGATCCCTCAAGTGTCTCAATTCTTCGGATCCCTCAAGGATAAGACTTCTATCCAGGAAGGTTGGCTGAGGAACGTTCCCAGAACGTTGACTGAGGAACGATCACTGCTCATCCAGCAACTTTCTTTGCTTCCAGCTTAGAGGCTGCGCTTTTGTAATCATCTGGAAATGAAAGCTTGAAATCTCTCTGCTCAGTTTCTCAGCTAATCATCCTCAGGAGTTAGTTTGCCACTACGTTAGTGATCAGTTTCCAAAATTAATCTTCCAGAATCTCCAGATAATGTACTACTCTATTAACGATCACTGTATTAGTCTACCTTAATGGAGTTCCACCACTGCTAGACTTGGACAGAGGAATGACTGCGTTTACCAGTGCGTGTCTGATGTTTGTCTTGTTCTCTGTTTGACTTCCTTTTTCGTCCCTTTTATCTCATTTTCATTCTTTATTCGGATAATTCCCACTGCTGCATATAAATTTTTATCTGTACAAAAGTTTGATCTTTCCCTGTCATGCAATTTATTTCCCTCTCATTACATTTATTTCACCTGTCATGCCATTTATTTCACCTGTCATGCCATTTATTTCACCTGTCATGCCATTTATTTCACCTATCATGCCAATTATTTCCCTCTCACTCCATTTATTTCGCTTCCCATGCCATTTATTTCCCTGTCATGTCATATATTTCCCTGCAGTCTTTTTCTGGTGCTTCTTTCCTGTCATTCCAATTTCCATCCTTTTACTTTCATTTCTGGTATAAACCTTGGTAATAAATACCGACAAGTTGGTTTAGAAAGACACGTAAGCAAACACTATAACATATTTATTAGAAAACGTTTCGGTCCTGGGACCTTGATCAAGGTCCCAGGACCGAAACGTTTTCTAATAAATATGTTATAGTGTTTGCTTACGTGTCTTTCTAAACCAACTTTCATTTCTATCCTATGTATGAAATTTATTTCCCTTTACTTTTTCTTCAGCTATGCTCCCTTTTCTTCCCTGATGCTCCCTTCATCGATGCTCCCTTTTCTTCCCTGATGCTCCTTTTTTTCCTCGATGCTCCCTTTTCTTCCCTGATGTTCCTTGGTGCTCCGTGGCGCTCCATTTTCTTCGATGCTCCACTTTCTTCCCCGACAGTCCCCCCTTTTTTCCCCCAGAAAATCCCATTACTTCAGACTCCCAGAAGCCTCTGTCTCACCCTAGGTAAGGTACCTAGGGATTGGCAGAGAGCATGCATAGTTCCTTTGTATAAAGGCAAAAGGGACAAAAGAGAGTGCAAAAATTATAGGGGGATAAGTTTGTTGAGTATACCTGGTAAAGTGTATGGTAGAGTTATTATTGAAAGAATTAAGAGTAAGACGGAGAATAGGATAGCAGATGAACAAGGAGGCTTTAGGAAAGGTAGGGGGTGTGTGGACCAGGTGTTTACAGTGAAACACATAAGTGAACAGTATTTAGATAAGGCTAAAGAGGTCTTTGTGGCATTTATGGATTTGGAAAAGGCGTATGACAGGGTGGATAGGGGGGCAATGTGGCAGATGTTGCAGGTGTATGGTGTAGGAGGTAGGTTACTGAAAGCAGTGAAGAGTTTTTACGAGGATAGTGAGGCTCAAGTTAGAGTATGTAGGAAAGAGGGAAATTATTTCCCAGTAAAAGTAGGCCTTAGACAAGGATGTGTGATGTCACCATGGTTGTTTAATATATTTATAGATGGGGTTGTAAGAGAAGTAAATGCGAGGGTCTTGGCAAGAGGCGTGGAGTTAAAAGATAAAGAATCACACATAAAGTGGGAGTTGTCACAGTTGCTCTTTGCTGATGACACTGTGCTCTTGGGAGATTCTGAAGAGAAGTTGCTGAGATTGGTGGATGAATTTGGTAGGGTATGCAAAAGAAGAAAAAAGCGAATACAGGAAAGAGTAAGGTTATGAGGATAAAAAGATTAGGTGATGAAAGATTGGATATCAGATTGGAGGGAGAGAGTATGGAGGAGGTGAATGTATTCAGATATTTGGGAGTGGACGTGTCAGCGGATGGGTTAATGAAAGATGAGGTGAATCATAGAATTGATGAGGGGAAAAGGGTGAGTGGTGCACTTAGGAGTCTGTGGAGACAAAGAACTTTGTCCTTGGAGGCAAAGAGGGGAATGTATGAGAGTATAGTTTTACCAACGCTCTTATATGGGTGTGAAGCATGGGTGATGAATGTTGCAGCGAGGAGAAGGCTGGAGGCAGTAGAGATGTCATGTCTGAGGGCAATGTGTGGTGTGAATATAATGCAGAGAATTCGTAGTTTGGAAGTTAGGAGGAGGTGCGGGATTACCAAAACTGTTGTCCAGAGGGCTGAGGAAGGGTTGTTGAGGTGGTTCGGACATGTAGAGAGAATGGAGCGAAACAGAATAACTTCAAGAGTGTATCAGTCTGTAGTGGAAGGAAGGCGGGGTAGGGGTCGGCCTAGGAAAGGTTGGAGAGAGGGGGTAAAGGAGGTTTTGTGTGCGAGGGGCTTGGACTTCCAGCAGGCATGCGTGAGCGTGTTTGATAGGAGTGAATGGAGACAAATGGTTTTTAATACTTGACGTGCTGTTGGAGTGTGAGCAAAGTAACATTTATGAAGGGGTTCAGGGAAACCGGCAGGCCGGACTTGAGTCCTGGAGATGGGAAGTACAGTGCCTACACTCTTAAGGAGGGGTGTTAATGTTGCAGTTTAAAAACTGTAGTGTAAAGCACCCTTCTGGCAAGACAGTGATGGAGTGAATGATGGTGAAAGTTTTTCTTTTTCGGGCCACCCTGCCTTGGTGGGAATCGGCCAGTGTGATAATAAAAATTCTCCCATTTCTTTCCTGTCTCCCATTTAATTCCCCGTACTCCCATCTTATTCCTTCTCCAGATAGTCTTATTTCTTCCCCAGTATTTATTTTTACAATACCGTACGGTTGATATTTTGTACCGTACTATCAGTCTTTGTAACACACTATCAGTCTTTGTAACACACTATCAGTCTTTGTAACGGAATGTCAGTCCCTGCACCGTACTATCAGTCATTGTACCGTACTGTCAGTCCCTGTAACGTACTGTCAGTCTCTGTACCGTACTGTCAGTCCCTACACCGTACTATGTCATTTAACCATGCTGTCAGTCCTTGTACCGTACTGTCAGTCCTTGTACCGTACTGTCAGTCCTTGTACCGTACTGTCAGTCCTTGTACCGCACTGTCAGTCCTTGTATCGTACTGTTAGTCCTTGTACCGTACTGTCAGTTCTTGTACCGTACTGTCAGTCCTTGTACTGTACTGTCAGTCATTGTACCGTACTGTCATTGTACCGTACTGTCAGTTTTTGTACCGCACTGTCAGTCCTTGTACTGTACTGTCAGTCATTGTACCGTACTGTCATTGTACCGTACTGTCAGTCCTTGTACTGTACTGTCAGTCATTGTACCGTACTGTCAGTCTTTGTACCGTACTGTCAGTCATTGTACCGCACTGTCAGTCATTGTACAGCACTGTCAGTCATTGTACCGCACTGTCTGTCCTTGTACCGTACTGTCAGTCCTTGTACCGTACTGTCAGTCCTTGTACCGCACTGTCAGTCCTTGTACCGTACTGTCAGTCCTTGTACCGTACTGTCAGTCCTTGTACCGTACTGTCAGTCCTTGTACCGTACTGTCAGTCCTTGTACCATACTGTCAGTCCTTGTACCGTACTGCCAGTCCTTGTACAGTACTGTCAGTCCTTGTACCGTACTGTCAGTCCTTGTACCGTACTGCCAGTCCTTGTACCGTACTGCCAGTCCTTGTACCGTACTGTCAGTCCTTGTACCGTACTGCCAGTCTTTGTACCGTACTGTCAGTCCGTGTACCGTACTGTCAGTCCTTGTACCGTACTGCCAGTCCTTGTATCGTACTGCCAGTCCTTGTACCGTACTGTCAGTCCTTGTACCGTACTGTCAGTCCTTGTACCGTACTGTCAGTCCTTGTACCGTACTGTCAGTCCTTGTACCGTACTGTCAGTCATTGTACCGTACTGTCAGTCCTTGTACCGTACTGTCAGTCCTTGTACCGTACTGTCAGTCCTTGTACCGTACTGTCAGTCCTTGTACCGTACTGCCAGTCCTTGTACCGTACTGCCAGTCCTTGTACCGTACTGTCAGTCCTTGTACCGTACTGCCAGTCTTTGTACCGTACTGTCAGTCCTTGTACCGTACTGTCAGTCCTTGTACTGTACTGCCAGTCCTTGTATCGTACTGCCAGTCCTTGTACCGTACTGTCAGTCCTTGTACCGTACTGTCAGTCCTTGTACCGTACTGTCAGTCCTTGTACCGTACTGTCATTGTACCGTACTGTCAGTCCTTGTACCGTACTGTCAGTCATTGTACCGTACTGTCAGTCCTTGTACCGTACTGTCATTGTACCGTACTGTCAGTCCTTGTACCGTACTGTCAGTCATTGTACCGTACTGTCAGTCCTTGTACCGCACTGTCAGTCCTTGTACCGTACTGTCAGTCATTGTACCGTACTGTCAGTCCTTGTACCGTACTGTCAGTCCTTGTACCTTACTGTCAGTCCTTGTACCGTACTGTCAGTCCTTGTACCGTACTGTCAGTCCTTGTACCGTACTGTCAGTCCTGGTACCGTACTGTCAGTCATTGTACCGTACTGTCAGTCCTTGTCCCGTACTGTCAGTCCTTGTACCGTACTGCCAGTCCTTGTACCGTACTGCCAGTCCTTGTACCGTACTGTCAGTCCTTGTACCGTACTGTCAGTCCTTGTACCGTACTGTCAGTCCTTGTACCGCACTGTCAGTCCTTGTACCATACTGTCAGTCATTGTACCGTACTGTCAGTCCTTGTACCGTACTGTCAGTCATTGTACCGTACTGTCAGTCATTGTACCGTACTGTCAGTCATTGTACCGTACTGTCAGTCATTGTACCGTACTGTCAGTCCTTGTACCGTACTGTCAGTCCTTGTACCGTACTGTCAGTCATTGTACCGTACTGTCAGTCCTTGTACCGTACTGTCAGTCATTGTACCGTACTGTCAGTCATTGTACCGTACTGTCAGTCCTTGTACCGTACTGTCAGTCCTTGTACCGTACTGTCAGTCCTTGTACCGTACTGTCAGTCCTTGTACCGCACTGTCAGTCATTGTACCGTACTGTCAGTCCTTGTACCGTACTGTCAGTCATTGTACCGTACTGTCAGTCATTGTACCGTACTGTCAGTCATTGTACCGTACTGTCAGTCATTGTACCGTACTGTCAGTCATTGTACCGTACTGTCAGTCATTGTACCGTACTGTCAGTCATTGTACCGTACTGTCAGTCCTTGTACCGTACTGTCAGTCCTTGTACCGTACTGTCAGTCCTGGTACCGTGCTGTCAGTCATTGTACCGTACTGTCAGTCATTGTACCGTACTGTCAGTCATTGTACCGTACTGTCAGTCATTGTACAGTACTGTCAGTCCTTGTACCGTACTGTCAGTCCTGGTACCGTACTGTCAGTCATTGTACCGTACTGTCAGTCCTTGTGCCGTACTGTCAGTCATTGTATCGTACTGTCAGTCATTGTACCGTACTGTCAGTCATTGTACCGTACTGTCAGTCCTTGTACCGTACTGTCAGTCCTTGTACCGTACTGTCAGTCCTTGTACCGTACTGTCAGTTCTTGTTCCGCACTGTCAGTCATTGTACCGTACTGTCAGTCCTTGTACCGTACTGTCAGTCCTGGTACCGTACTGTCAGTCATTGTACCGTACTGTCAGTCCTTGTACCGTACTGTCAGTCATTGTCCCGTACTGTCAGTCCTTGTACCGTACTGTCAGTCCTGGTACCGTACTGTCAGTCATTGTACCGTACTGTCAGTCCTTGTACCGTACTGTCAGTCATTGTATCGTACTGTCAGTCATTGTACCGTACTGTCAGTCATTGTACCGTACTGTCAGTCCTTGTACCGTACTGTCAGTCCTTGTACCGTACTGTCAGTCCTTGTACCGTACTGTCAGTCCTTGTACCGTACTGTCAGTCCTTGTACCGTACTGTCAGTCATTGTACCGTACTGTCAGTCCTTGTACCGTACTGTCAGTCCTGGTACCGTACTGTCAGTCATTGTACCGTACTGTCAGTCCTTGTACCGTACTGTCAGTCATTGTATCGTACTGTCATTGTACCGTACTGTCAGTCCTTGTACCGTACTGTCAGTCCTTGTACCGTACTGTCAGTCCTTGTACCGTACTGTCAGTCCTTGTACCGTACTGTCAGTCCTTGTACCGTACTGTCAGTCCTTGTACCGTACTGTCAGTCCTTGTACCGTACTGTCAGTCCTTGTACCGTACTGTCAGTCATTGTACCGTACTGTCAGTCCTTGTACCGTACTGTCAGTCATTGTACCGTACTGTCAGTCCTTGTACCGTACTGTCAGTCCTTGTACCGTACTGTCAGTCCTTGTACCGTACTGTCAGTCCTTGTACCGTACTGTCAGTCCTTGTACCGTACTGTCAGTCCTTGTACCGTACTGTCAGTCCTTGTACCGTACTGTCAGTCCTTGTACCGTACTGCCAGTCCTTGTACCGTACTGTCAGTCCTTGTACCGTACTGTCAGTCCTGGTACCGTACTGTCAGTCCTTGTACCGTACTGTTATTGCAACTTTAACATTCCAGTATTACTCTCTTCCTTCTTCCGTTCTTAAATTATTCATTTTTTTTTTATTATTTTGGAACTAACTCTTTTTTATACCTATGTTTTTTATCCATCTTTTTACCCATTTTTTTGTTTTGCCAGTGATTAAAAAAATAAGAAATGAAACTTGCTTTAATTAGCATCACTCATCAAAAATAAAAACACCAAAAATAGGCAATATGAAATAAAACCTGAGAGAGAGAGAGAGAGAGAGAGAGAGAGAGAGAGAGAGAGAGAGAGAGAGAGAGAGAGAGAGAGAGAGAGAGAGAGAATACATAGCAATAAGGAACGATAGAGCGACACAAATATAGGTCGATATAGGTTCAGAGCTGTAAAGTATTCGAGCGATAAAGGTCGATAGGTTGAGTTAGAGAGCAATAGTACAATAGATATACGAGCGATAGAGCGTTAAAGATATAGAGAGAGCACCGTTTAGTAAGCAACAGGAAGAGGATAGAGCGTGAGGCAGTGGGAGGAATGAAAGTTGGATAAAGTTGGATAAAGTTGCTGGAACTGATGGGATCATGACAGAAATGTTAAACGAGGGGGGGGGGAGGGGTAGGATATAGTTTTGGAATGGTTACTCTTGTTCAATAAATGTATGAAAGTGAGGAAGGTACCTAAGTACTGGCAGAGAGCGTGCATCTTTCCTCTATATAAAAGGAAGGTCGACAAAGGAAAGTGTCAAAATTATAGTGGAATAAGCCTATTGAGTATACTTGGTGAAGTGTGTGGCAGCTTGTTATTGAAAGAATTAGGGGTAAGACGAAAATCAGGATAGCAGATGAACAATGAGGCTTTAGAACTATCAGAAATGGGTTGGGGATGTGTAGACCAAGTGTTTACATTTAAAGCATATGAGTGGACAGTATTTAGAAAAAGGTAGGGGAGTTTTCGTTGCATTTATGGATTTAGAAGTCATATGATAGGGTGGATAGGGAAACAATGTGGCAGATATTGTAAGTGTATGGAATAGGTAGTAAGTTACTCAATGCTGTAAAGAGTTTTTATGAGGGCAGTGAGGCTCAGGTTAGGGTGTGTAGGAGAGAGGGAGATTACTTTCCAGTAAAAGTAAGTCTTAGACAGGGATGTGTCATGTCACCATGGTTGTTTAACATATTTATAGATGGGGTGTGTAGGGTGTTGGGGAGACAAAAGTTTGCGAGGGTGAGTAAAGAAAGTTGAAAGTGAACGAAGATGATGATATCAAACGAATTAGATAAAGAAAAACTGGATATCACATTGGAGGGATGGAGTATGGAAAAAATGAATATGTTTAGATATTTGAGTGTCGGCGAATTGGTATATGAAAGATGAGATAAACCATAGAACTGATGCAGAAAAAGGATGGATGGTGCATTGAGGTATCCATGGAGACATAAAAGGGAGTGTATGACAGTAAAGTGGTACCAACACCCCTATATTGGTGTGAGGCATGAGTTGTGAATGCTGCAGTGAAAAAGAGGCTGGAGGCAGTGAAGATGTCGTGTCTAGGAACAATGTGTAGCGTAAATATTATGCAGAGAATTCTTAGTGTGGAAATTAGGTGGTGTGGAGTTACTAAAAGAATTATTCATAGGGCTGAGGGTACGGGAGCATGTTGAAGTGGTTTGGTCATTGAGAGAGGATGGAGCAAAACAGGATGACTTGGAGGGCGTACAAATCTGTAGTGTAGGAAGGCAGGGTAGGGGTCGTCCTAAGAAAGGATGGAGGGAGGGAGTAAAGGAGGTTTTGTGTGCGAGGAGATTGGACATACAGCAGGCATGTGTGAACGTGTTAGGAGTGGAGACGAATAGTTTTTGGGTCTTCAGCTGTGAGCAGGGTAATTAGTATTTTGTGAAGGGATTCCGGGGAAACCAGTTAGCCGGACTAGAGTCCTGGAGGTGGAAAGTACAATGCCTGCACTCTAAAGGAGGAATTTGGGATATCTGCTGTTTTAAGTATCATCTAAAATGTCGTATCTGCGCTTCTCGTGAGCAATATATATATGCGTATATAATTTACATATATACACACACGAGAGAGAGAGAGAGAGAGAGAGAGAGAGAGAGAGAGAGAGAGAGAGAGAGAGAGAGAGAAGAGAGAGAGAGAGAGAATGCAATTAATCCGCTGGAAATTACTTGGCCACCAACACCACGTTAGGAAGCCACAGAATTACTAAACACTTAATTACGGGTAATTACCGCCTACTGACTTTTTAAGCCACCAAACACCTCATTATTGTTCCTCGTTATTAGTCAAGTAGCGTCTACACTTTTATATTGTTTTTGACACTCAAGGTACAGTGTTAACCTTTAGTGTCAAGGTACAGTGTTAACCTTTAGTGTCAAGGTACAGTGGTAACCTTTAGTGTCAAGGTACAGTGGTAACCCTCAGTGTCAAGGTACAGTGGCAGCCCTTAGTATCAGGGTAGAGTGATAGCTCTGTGTCAAGGTATAGTGATAACCCTCAGTGCCAGGGTACAGTGATAACCTTCAGTGCTAAAGTACAATATCAGCGAGCTCTCAGGTCACCACCACAACCCCCACCTACAAGTGCCTGCTACTACTACAACCTGCATCCCTTTGCCTCCACCACCACCACCGCCGTCACCACCACCACCACCACCACCACCACCACCGCCATCGCCACCGCCGCCGCCGCCGCCGCCGCCACCACCACCACCACCACCACCGCCGCCGCCGCCACCACCACCACCACCACCACCACCACCACCACCACCACCACCACCACCACCACCACCATCTCCACCACTTTCACCACCACCACCACTTTCACCACCACCACTTTCACCACCACCACCACCACCTCCGCCACCACCTCCTCCCATGAAATATCACACACACAGCAAAGAGTCGGGGCCAGGAGCTATGTCTTGACCCCTGCAACCACATATAGGTGATCTCACACGCATAACTATGACTACTAACTTTAATTTAAGCAGGAAAAGAGAGAGAGAGAGAGAAACTCGTGCTCGTCTCTGAGGAGGCAAATAGCTTTAGACTGGGTCCCATCGACCAGCAGTATGTGAATTTCAGATAACCTCGTGAAAGGTTGAAGCTGCCCTCATGCAAGCACTGTAGTTATGGAGTTGAGAAATACAGTGTGTGTATGCTAAAGGTTAGGTGGGGATGTAGTTCTGGAAGTTGGGAAGTACAGTAGCTGTATTCTGAATGATGGGTGGGGTTGTTGTAGTTCTGGAAGTGGGAAGTTCAGTGGCTGTATTCCGGATGATGGGTGGGGTTGTAGTTCTGGAAGTGGGAAGTACAGTGGCTGTATTCTGAATGATGGGTGGGGTTGTTGTAGTTCTGGAAGTGGGAAGTTCAGTGGCTGTATTCTGAATGATGGGTGGGGTTGTAGTTCTGGAAGTGGGAAGTACAGTGGCTGTATTCTGAATGATGGGTGGGGTTGTTGTAGTTCTGGAAGTGGGAAGTTCAGTGGCTGTATTCTGGATGATGGATGGGGTTGTAGTTCTGGAAGTGGGAAGTTCAGTGGCTGTATTCTGGATGATGGATGGGGTTGTAGTTCTGGAAGTGGGAAGTTCAGTGGCTGTATTCTGAATGACGGGTGGGGTTGTAGTTCTGGAAGTGGGAAGTTCAGTGGCTGTATTCTGAATGATGGGTGGGGTTGTAGTTCTGGAAGTGGGAAGTACAGTGGCTGTATTCTGAATGATGGGTGGTGTTGTAGTTCTGGAAGTGGGAAGTACAGAGGCTGTATTCTGAATGATGGGTGGTGTTGTAGTTCTGGAAGTGGGAAGTACAGAGGCTGTATTCTGAATGATGGGTGGTGTTGTAGTTCTGGAAGTGGGAAGTACAGAGGCTGTATTCTGAATGATGGGTGGTGTTGTAGTTCTGGAAGTGGGAAGTACAGAGGCTGTATTCTGAATGACGGGTGGTGTTGTAGTTCTGGAAGTGGGAAGTACAGAGGCTGTATTCTGAATGATGGGTGGTGTTGTAGTTCTGGAAGTGGGAAGTACAGAGGCTGTATTCTGAATGATGGGTGGTGTTGTAGTTCTGGAAGTGGGAAGTACAGAGGCTGTATTCTGAATGATGGGTGGTGTTGTAGTTCTGGAAGTGGGAAGTACAGAGGCTGTATTCTGAATGACGGGTGGGGTTGTAGTTCTGGAAGTGGGAAGTTCAGTGGCTGTATTCTGAATGATGGGTGGGGTTGTAGTTCTGGAAGTGGGAAGTACAGTGGCTGTATTCTGAATGATGGGTGGGGTTGTAGTTCTGGAAGTGGGAAGTACAGTGGCTGTATTGAATCATGTTAAATTATTTATCTACTCAGTGTGAAACATACTGAAGTATATGTCTACTTGAAGTGAAAAATATTAACTAGTATATTGTATATATCATCTGCGTTTCTGTCTCTTACAGGTGAAAAAAATAAACGCTTGGTAAATAGGAAAAAATGATGATTTGACGTAATTATGCAACCCTGTTATGCATCACGACAAGTGGTGGTCAATATTAATTCCAGTATAATGCTCGATTGACGTCTGTCTCTGAAATATTGATATATATTAACATGGAAATTTGCGAGGGTTTTAAGTGACGAATTGTTGGGATTTTTTTGACATTCACTGGGCAATTCAACTCTTCAAATATAATGTTTTGATAATGAGGTAAAGTGGTGACCATTGAAATTATAATTCGCGTAAAAAGAAATGCGATATTTTAGATTTTTGTAAGCGGATTTTGTGTGTGCTCACCTAATTCTGGTTGCAGCCGTCGATTCATAGCTCCTGGCCCTGCTTCTTTACTGGCAGCTAGTAGGTCTACACTCTCCCTGCTCCATGGGCTTTATCATACCTCTTCTTAAAGCTATGTATGAATCCTGCCTCCACTATATCACTCTCCAGACTCTTCCCTTACTTGCCAACTCTATGACTGAAGAAGTACTTCCTGACATATATGTGTATGGGGGGGGGGAGGAAGGTACCACTTGTTAATGCGTTGTAAAAGAGATACGACTACCTTATTTATGCAGGACGACCTTCACTCACCTCGACCTTTATACACCACGACCTCTACACATGACCATTGTCCATACACCACGACCTTTACACATTACGACCTTTATTTACATACCACTACTTGTACATGCACATCACGACATTTACACGCGACCACTTTTACCGAGAGTGAAACATCTGTAAGACACGTTGTAAGAAAGGTGCGCTGCACGCGTCTTCCGTAGTAGCGTTGCTTAGGAACGCTTATGAGCGTGATATTGTACTTCATCCTCACGAGAGGGGCAAAGCTATCAAGTCTCGCTCTTGTGCGAAACGTTGTCTTAATGGAGGGCGAAACGTACAACAGCGCACCTTACGGCCTCCACAATTATCATTATAAATATATGACATAATCTTTAAACTATATTTCATGTGTTTTATAAGTAGGAAATAAAAGATTTTTTTTTGCATTTAATACCGAAACTTAATATATATATATATATATATATATTTTTTTGAGAACACTGTTTTATTCCCGTTAAGTTAGGCTAAGTTAGTTTTAGCAACACTTAACTTACATAGATATGTACTGGTTGATTAGTATGTGTGGGGGTCGAGACGTTGATCCTAGCCCTGGTGTGGGGTAGATGAGTGGATGTATAATGGATATGTTGGGGGGGTCGATGATGGGGGGAGTTGGGATGGTAAATAACCATTCAAAATTTACAGTCTAAAGATGGAGCAAAATAAATTACGAAAATCTCTTCCCCTCCTTTCGTCCCCTTCCACCAACGCTTCCCCCTACCCACCCTTTCTCATTCTTCCCTCTTCCTTTCTCCAGCTAGCACATCACTTCCCTTCAACACATGCAGTGTACCACTGTATCATTATACGACTTCAATACTAAGAGAAAATCACAATTTCTGATTTTTTAGGAGGGACATGACAAGGTATGAGTGAACTATAAGGAACATGACAAGGTATGAGTGAACTATAAGGAACATGACAAGGTATGAGTGAACTATAAGGAACATGACAAGATATGAGTGAACTATAAGGAACATGACAAGGTATGAGTGAACTATAAGGAACATGACAAGGTATGAGTGAACTAAAAGGAACATGACAAGGTATGAGTGAACTATAAGGAACATGACAAGGTACGAGTGAACTATAAAGAACATGACAAGGGTACGAGTGAACTATAAGGAACATGACAAGGTATGAGTGAACTATAAGGAACATGACAAGGTACGAGTGAACTATAAAAAACATGACAAGGGTACGAGTGAACTATAAGGAACATGACAAGGTATGAGTGAACTATAAGGAACATGACAAGGTATGAGTGAACTAAAAGGAACATGACAAGGTATGAGTGAACTAAAAGAAACATGACAAGGTATGAGTGAACTATAAGGAATATGACAAGGTATGATTGAACTATAAGGAGCATGACAAGGTACGAGTGAACTATAAAAAGCATGACAAGGGTACGAGTGAACTATAAGAACATAAGAGCATAAGAAAGGAGAAACACTGCAGCAGGCCTGTTGGCCCATACTAGGCAGGTCCTTTACAATTCATCCCACTAACAAAACATTTGCCCAACCCAATTTTCAATGCTACCCAAGACATAAGCTCTGGTATGAAAGTCCCACTCAAATCCAACCCTTCCCACTCATGTACTTATCCAACCCAAATTTGAAACTACCCAAAGTCCCAGCCTCAATAACCCAACTAGGTAGACTGTTCCACTCATCTACTACCCTATTTCCAAACCAATACTTCCCTATGTCCTTTCTAAATCTAAACTTATCTAATTTAAATCCATTACTGCGGGTTCTCTCTTGGAGAGATATCCTCAAGACCTTGTTAATATCCCCTTTATTAATACCTATCTTCCACTTATACACTTCGATCAGGTCTCCCCTCATTCTTCGTCTAACAAGTGAATGTAACTTAAGAGTCTTCAATCTTTCTTCATAAGGAAGATTTCTAATGCTATGTATTAATTTAGCCATCCTTCGCTGAATGTTTTCTAACGAATTTATGTCCATTCTGTAATATGAAGACCAGAATTGAGCTGCATAATCTAGGTGAGGCCTTACTAATGATGTATAAAGCTGCAGTATGACCTCTGGACTTCTGTTGCTTACACTTCTTGATATAAATCCCAGTAATCTATTTGCCTTATTACGTACGCTCAGGCATTGCTGTCTTGGTTTAAGGTTGCTGCTTACCATAACCCCCAAGTCCTTTTCGCAATCTGTATGGCTAAGTTCTACATTATTTAACTTATAAGTGCTAGGGTTATGGACACTCCCGAGCTTCAGAACCTTGCATTTATCTACATTGAACTGCATCTGCCACTTTTCTGACCAAGAATAGAGTTTGTCTAAATCCTCCTGAAGTTCCCTAACATCTACGTTTGAATCAATTATCCTACCTATCTTTGTGTCATCGGCGAATTTGCTCATATCACTAGTAATTCCTTCATCAAGATCATTGATATATATTATAAACAACAACGGGCCCAAGACTGATCCCTGTGGAACGCCACTTGTTACTGATACCCACTCGGATTTAACCCCATTTATGGACACTCTCTGCTTCCTGTCTGTGAGCCATGATTCGATCCACGAGAGCACCCTTCCTCCAATGCTATGAGCTGCTACTTTAACAGTCTTTGGTGCGGAACTCAATCAAATGCCTTACTAAAATCTAAGTAAATGATATCAAATTCTTTATCGTGGTCAACAGCCTCAAAAGCTTTACTGAAGAAAGTTAATAAATTAGTTAGACAAGACCGGCCTCTTGTGAATCCATGCTGAGTATCATTAATCAAGCTATGCTTATCGAGATGGCTTCTTATAATATCAGCTATAATTGACTCTAGTAATTTGCCTACAATTGAGGTCAGGCTTATTGGGCGGTAATTTGACGGTAACGACTTGTCCCCTGTTTTAAAAATAGGAATTACATTAGCCATCTTCCACATATCAGACACTACACCTGTTTGAAGAGATAAATTAAAAATATTAGTTAATGGTTCACAGAGTTCCATTTTGCATTCCTTAAGAACCCTTGAAAAAACCTCATCAGGACCCGGTGACTTATTTTGCTTCAGTCGGTCTATCTGCTTCACAACCATTTCACTAGTGACTGTGATGTTACATAATTTATCTTCTTCTGGCCCACTATAAAAATTAATTACTGGAATATTATTAGTGTCTTCCTGTGTAAAAACCGAGAGAAAATAATTATTTAAAATCGAGCACATTTCATTATCTTTGTCAGTAAGATGCCCATAGTTATTTTTAAGGGGACCTATCTTATCTCTGACTTTTGTTCTATATACCTGGAAAAAACTTTTTGGGTTAGTTTTAGAATCCCTAGCAACTTTAATTTCATAGTCCCTTTTAGCTTTTCTTATCCCCTTTTTAATGTCCCTCTTAATATCAATATACTGATTCATAAGATGACCCTCACCTCTTTTGATACGCCTATAAATTCCTTTCTTATGCCCTAGTAGATATTTCAGCCTATTATTCATCCATTTTGGGTCATTTCTATTTGATCTAATTTCTTTATAAGGGATAAACGTTCTTTGAGCAGCATGTATGGTGTTCAGAAAGCTGTCATATTGATAGCTCTCTTCGTTACCCCAGTCAACAGATGATAAGTGTTCTCTAAGCCCATCGTAATCTGCTAAGCGAAAATCTGGGACCGTTACTGAGTTATCCCTACTATCATACTTCCATTCAATGCTAAATGTAATTGATTTGTGGTCGCTAGCACCCAGTTCCTCTGAAACTTCTAAATTATTAACAAGGGATTCATTGTTTGCCAGAACTAAGTCAAGCAGGTTATTACCCCTTGTAGGTTCTGTCACAAACTGCTTCAAAAAACAATCCTGAACTACTTCTAAGAAGTCGTATGATTCTAAATTCCCAGTCAAGAAATTCCAATCAATATGACTAAAGTTAAAGTCTCCTAGAATTACTACATTATCGTGCCTTGTGGCCCTAACAATTTCCTCCCATAGTAGTCTCCCCTGGTCCCTATCTAAATTTGGGGGACGGTATATCACACCTAAAATTAATTTTTCATGCCCCTCTGAAAATTCTATCCAAACAGACTCTGTATGTGTTACTTCAGACTTAATACCCGTTTTTATGCAACAGTTCAATCGATCTCGGACATACAATGCCACCCCACCCCCCTTCCCGACACTTCTATCTACTTGGAACAATTTAAAACCCTGAATGTGACATTCTGCAGGCATGTCCCGACTTTTTGAATTAAACCACGTCTCAGTTATGGCAAATACATCAATGTTACCTGCACTAGCAACTAGTCTCAACTCGTCCATCTTATTCCTAGCACTGCGACTATTTGTGTAATAAATATTTAAAGACCCTCCTCTCTCTTTACCCTTCCTGCTCCTTTCTGTTATTCCACTAAACCTATTACTGTCCTTGTCAATTAGTGCCACTGGCTTTCCAATATCCACCTCATTTTGCCTATTACTAGTTCTCCTAGTACTCATATTACTACACTGCGACTTCACAGTTTTCCCGCCAAAACCCATACCACTAACTATTCCTAGTTTAAAGACCTAACAGCTCCCTCCACTGCGTTGGCCAGTGCTCCCACCCCACACCTAGATAAGTGAACCCCATCCCTGGCATACATGTCATTTCTGCCATAGAAGAGGTCCCAGTTGTCAATGAATGTTACCGCATTTTCCTTACAGTATTTGTCCAGCCAGCAATTGACACCAATTGCTCTGGACAACCATTCATTTCCAACTCCTCTCCTTGGCAAAATGCCACATATGACAGGTTTCCCACCCTTCCTCCTAATTATCTCTATAGCTGACCTATACCTGCTAATCAGGTCCTCACTCCTACGTCTGCCAACATCGTTGCCTCCAGCACTGAGACAGATAATAGGATTGCTCCCATTACCTCTCATGATGTCATCCAGACGGCTAACAATATCCTTCATCCCAGCCCCAGGAAAACACACTCTCTGCCTCCTACTCCTATCCTTCAAGCAGAATGCCCTATCCATGTACCTAATCTGGCTATCCCCAACAACAACAATGTTTTTACCTTCCTTGGCGTCGTCCTTCGTGATGCTCCCAGTAGTCGACTCACATTCGTCAGGTAGCATTACACCACTTGTGGAATTCGTCAAGACGTTCTCGATGGTCTTCGTTGGGGTTTCTAGGGATGTCTCACTCACGTCTGCCAATGCTTCCTTGGTGCTCGTTGTGGCATTCCCAGTAGAACGCTCACATTCGTCAGGTAGCACGGAGAATGGGTTGGAAGTTTCCACCGTAGTCTTCTGGTTTCTCGTTGTTTCTGCCTCTCCAACCGTTTTCTTGATCCTCAGCTTGGTTCCATGTTGCCCGGCCACTGACCAAGCTCCCCTCTTAACCTGGGGACTCACAACAGGAGGATTACTACGAATCCTCTTGTTCTCCTCCGTTAATCGCCGTATCTCCAGCTTAGCAACTCTGAGCTCTTCTCTCAGCTGCTGGTAAAGTTGCTCAAGAGAGGGCATCCTGGTTCAGATTCACAGAGAGCACACACATAGGTCTTCACAGAGCTAAGTACACGTCACCACTGAACTAAGTACACGTCACCACTGAACTAAGTACACGTCACCACATGACAAGGTATGAGTGAACTATAAGGAATATGACAAGGTATGATTGAACTATAAGGAACATGACAAGGTACGAGTGAACCATAAGGAACATGACAAGGTATGAGTGAACTATAAGGAACATGACAAAATATGATTGAACTATAAGAGTGAACATGACAAGGTATAAGTGAATTCATTACGTGACTTTCATCACAAGGGTGAGACAGGCAGCCAGCCGCCAGTAACATCCTAACCTGTCTTCTCTCACCCTTAATCATTTCATCTCGTTTAGCCAAATAAAAGAGCAACGGAATTATTATTATTATTATTATTGAAAATGACTGCTAGACTCGCTAATAACAATACGGAAACTCATTACAAGAGCACCAGAAGCTTTTCACTAAATAAACATAGTTATCAAAGCGTCTAGGTTCAGAAATTTTTTATTTTTTGGTCACTTATGTTACACAGTCATTCACTTGAATTCTTAAAGTTGATCCTCTGAAGACTTTCTCCTCTGATGGAAGAGCAAGGTGGCTTTTTTTCTCTCATGGATTTAACGTTTTGTTTTCAATAATGATAGTAGGTTGACCTTTAGTTTATCAATTAAAAACATTTATTTTAAACATTGAAGCGAGAAGTGGTATCAGCTTCATCAGGTACGATACTTCTAATAAACCATACCACGGGTGGGGATAGAACCCGCGGTCAGAGAGTCTCAGAACTATAGACCGTCGCGTTAGCCACTGGACCAGCTAGCCACAATAAGATTCGTCCAACTAGGTATATTTCTACACCGTAGGAAGGTTAGCATAGGCACCACTGTGACCACAAATGCAAGTTTTTACAGACGAATCTCCAGCTAGCGTGGCCGTGACGAACTCTAGCTCAAGTCCCCTCAAAGCCGTTGAGACTCTCTGATCGCAGGTTCTATTCCCGCCCGTGGTATGGTTTATTTGCAATCGTGTCATTACGACTTCTAATAAGTTACATAGCGGAAATTGACCAGTTAAATTTAATCACTAATACCTTAGACCATTCTGTTAATCTTCCTTAAATTGCATGTCGTCACCCACACGTACTCACCCACCAACACACCTACCCACCAAAACACCCACCCACCAAAACACCCACCCACCAACACACCCACCCACCAATACACCCAACCACCAATACACCCAACCACCAATACACCCAA
>NC_091342.1:18958565-18966065 GCF_038502225.1 Cherax quadricarinatus
GTTTCCCCAGCGACCTCGCGCACACCAGTGCCCCCACGTACACCAGTGCCCCCACGTACACCAGTGCCCCCAAGTACACCAGTGCCCCCACGTACACCAGTGCCCCCAAGTACACCAGTGCTCCCACGTACATCAGTGCCCCCACGTACACCAGTGCCCCCACGTACACCAGTGCCCCCAAGTACACCAGTGCCCCCACGTACACCAGTGCCCCCACGTACACCAGCGCCCCCACGTACACCAGTGCCCCCACGGACACCAGTGCCCCCACGGACACCAGTGCCCCCACGCACACCAGTGCCCCACACACACCAGTGACCCCACGCACACCAGTGACCCCTCTCACACCAGTGCCCCCACGCACACCAGTGCCCCCACGCACACCAGTGCCCCCACGCACACCAGTGCCCCCACGCACACCAGTGCCCCCACACACACCAGTGCCCCCACGCACCCCAGTGCCCCCACACACACCAGTGCCCCCACACACACCAGTGCCCCCACACTCACCAGTGCCCCCACGCACACCAGTGCCCCCACGCACACCAGTGCCCCCACACACACCAGTGCCCCCACGCACACCAGTGCCCCCACGCACACCAGTGCCCCCACACACACCAGTGCCCCCACACACACCAGTGCCCCCACACACACCAGTGCCCCCACACACACCAGTGCCCCCACACACACCAGTGCCCCCACGCACACCAGTGCCCCCACACACACCAGTGCCCCACACACACCAGTGACCCCACGCACACCAGTGCCCCCACGCACACCAGTGCCCCCACACACACCAGTGCCCCCACACACACCAGTGCCCCCACGCACACCAGTGCCCCCACACACACCAGTTCCCCCACACACACCAGTGCCCCCACGCACACCAGTGCCCCCACACACACCAGTGCCCCCAAACACACCAGTGCCCCCAAACACCCCAGTGCCCCCACACACACCAGTGCCCCCACACACACCAGTGCCCCCACACACACCAGTGCCCCCACACACACCAGTGCCCCCACACACACACCAGTGCCCCCACACACACCAGTGCCCCCACACACACACCAGTGCTCCCACGCACACCAGTGCCCCCACACACACCAGTGCCCCCACCCACACCAGTCCCCCCACACACACCAGTGCCCCCACACACACCAGTGCCCCCACACACACCAGTGCCCCCACACACACCAGTGCCCCCACACACACCAGTGCCCCCACACACACCAGTGCCCCCACACACACACCAGTGCCCCCACACACACCAGTGCCCCCACACACACACCAGTGCTCCCACGCACACCAGTGCCCCCACACACACCAGTGCCCCCACGCACACCAGTGCCCCCACACACACCAGTGCCCTCAAACACACCAGTGCCCCCACACACACCAGTGCCCCCACACACACCAGTGCCCCCACACACACCAGTGCCCCCACACACACCAGTGCCCCCACACACACACCAGTGCCCCCACACACACCAGTGCCCCCACACACACACCAGTGCTCCCACGCACACCAGTGCCCCCACCCACACCCGTGCCCCCACGCACACCAGTGCCCCCACACACACCAGTGCCCCCAAACACACCAGTGCCCCCACACACACCAGTGCCCCCACACACACCAGTGCCCCCACACACACCAGTGCCCCCACACACACCAGTGGCCCCACACACACACCAGTGCCCCCACACACACCAGTGCCCCCACACACACACCAGTGCTCCCACGCACACCAGTGCCCCCACGCACCAGGTAAGTCACGGTTATTATCCTGCTTCATATACAGTAACCAACATGATTTTTTAAACTAAACACAATTAGCAGAAGCTTATGATTCCCTTTATGGAAATTCGTTACAGTGAGAAGGATTTTTTTTATTTAATTTTGAATGGTAAACAGACCTCTCGGTTCCGGAACACTTAATTAGTTTGTATGCCAAAGTAAATAATAATAATAATAATAATAATAATAATAATAATAATAATAATGCCCTGGTTAAAAAGGGCCATAGTTCACGAATATAAACATGGGTTCTCGGTAATTTTGGGATGCTGAATTCAAATATGAACTTACTTTTTGTGCAAGAGTTGCAGCATCCGTCAGATTTAACCTTACTCTCATCCCAGTTGTTTTTCCACTGTATTATTTTCTCCGGAGTGCTTGCTCATTTTATGGAAGATGATTTATGATTTTGTTTGAATTTTTGTGGATTTGTGAGATTGTTTTATTACTAATGGATTTTATTTTCTCTTTTTTAAGTCACTGGTATTTTCATCTGTCAAGTTATAATGCCTCAGGTTTGTTTAAACGACAATAATGGTTTTTGTTATGTGACAGTCTTACTCCGACAGAGTGGAGAACAAGCGTCACGCCTTGTGTTAAAACAGCCTATTTACACTAAAGAACAAATGGGCAGAATACCGTTACGGCTGGACAAAGCCGTACGGGCACAAGTGCATTACTTACACTTGTGTCCTTTTACTTTATATATTGTTGGTAATTCTACCAAAATATATACAATATGAGTGTATTAACTACACACCTCTCCTTCGGTGCCTTGACTCTGGTGAATGCTCTTGATTTAGGGACATGGAGCCGCTCTCTAATATCAACCCTGATTACCTCTCGTTCCCCTCAAGCGCTCTGTGACCCCTGCTGATTTACCGCTTCCCCTTTAATGATAAGTTCAGGGTCACTGATGGCCACACTAAAGGCAATAACATCAATTAGTAATTAGCTTATCGGTGGTGTATGACCCTACGGGTTTCGCGCCTCCATGAATGAAATTTGGAATTGGGAAGTGATGTGTAGCTCCTGGATCCACCTCGCTCAGTTTATCGCCTTTATCTGATATTTTAATTTTTTTTCTGTTGCATTATGTTATAATTGGTTATTTTATTACGGATGACTGACAAGGTAACCCAACCAAATCCAACCCAACTTAACCTAATTCAACCTAGCCTAACTGATGGATGGTGTTTTCACCTGTACCGGGGATCGACCCCCAGACCTCGGTGTGTGGGGGAAGCGCTAAGCCAGCAGGGGTCATAGAGTACGTGGATGGAAGGTAAGACTATAAATGGTTATAAGAGTTAAGAGGATGGATGGTTGTATTAAATCTGAGGTTGGAAAACACACTTCAAATGTTACTTTGTTTAGAGGTGACGCTCCGACTCTGCCTGTCTGCAGAGGTGACGCTCCGACTCTGCCTGTCTGCAGAGGTGACGCTCCGACTCTGCCTGTCTGCAGAGGTGACGCTCCGACTCTGCCTGTCTGCAGAGGTGACGCTCCGACTCGGCCTCTCTGCAGAGGTGACGCTCCGACTCAGCCTGTCTGCAGAGGTGACGCTCCGACTCAGCCTGTCTGCAGAGGTGACGCTCCGACTCGGCCTGTCTGCAGAGGTGACGCTCCGACTCGGCCTGTCTGCAGAGGTGACGCTCCGACTCAGCCTGTCTGCAGAGGTGACGCTCCGACTCAGCCTGTCTGCAGAGGTGACGCTCCGACTCAGCCTGCCTGCAGAGGTGACGGTCCGACTCGGCCTGCCTGCAGAGGTGACGCTCCGACTCGGCCTGCCTGCAGAGGTGACGCTCCGACTCGGCCTGCCTGCAGAGGTGGCGCTCCGACTCAGCCTGCCTGCAGAGGTGGCGCTCCGACTCAGCCTACTTGCAGAGGTGACGCTCCGACTCGGCCTGCCTGCAGAGGTGACGCTCGGACTCGGCCTGCCTGCAGAGGTGACGCTCCGACTCAGCCTGCCTGCAGAGGTGGCGCTCCGACTCAGCCTACCTGCAGAGGTGACGCTCCGACTCATCCTGCCTGCAGAGGTGACGCTCCGACTCGGCCTGCCTACAGAGGTGACGCTCCGACTCGGCCTGCCTGCAGAGGTGGCGCTCCGACTCAGCCTGCCTGCAGAGGTGGCGCTCCGACTCAGCCTACCTGCAGAGGTGACGCTCCGACTCATCCTGCCTGCAGAGGTGACGCTCCGACTCGGCCTGCCTGCAGAGTTGACGCTCCGACTCAGCCTGCCTGCAGAGGTGGCGCTCCGACTCAGCCTGCCTGCAGAGGTGGCGCTCCGACTCGGTATGTCCAGGGAGATGCTGCTGGATACTGCTCTTAACAAAGTACCGATCACTGTATGTTTGTGTCATGCACGAGACTGTACTTATCTAACCAGTTCTCCACACATGGGGAGGAGGATGATAAGGGAGGGGAGGAGGAGGATGACAAGGGAGGGGAGGAGAAGGATGACAAGGGAGGGGAGGAGGAGGACGACAAGGGAGGGGAGGAGAAGGATGACAAGGGAGGGGAGGAGGAGGACGACAAGGGAGGGGAGGAGAAGGATGACAAGGGAGGGGAGGAGGAGGACGACAAGGGAGGGGAGGAGAAGGATGACAAGGGAGGGGAGGAGGAGAATGATAAGGGACGGGAGGAGGAGAATGATAAGGGAGGGGAGGAGAAGGATGACAAGGGAGGGGAGGAGAAGGATGACAAGGGAGGGGAGGAGGAGGACGACAAGGGAGGGGAGGAGAAGGAGGACAAGGGAGGGGAGGAGGAGGACGACAAGGGAGGGGAAGAGAAGGATGACAAGGGAGGGGACGAGGAGGATGACAAGGGAGGGGAGGAGAAGGATGACAAGGGAGGGGAGGAGGAGGATGACAAGGAAGGTGAGGAGAAGGATGACAAGGGAGGGGAGGAGGAGAATGATAAGGGAGGGGAGGAGGAGGATGACAAGGGAGGGGAGGAGAAGGATGACAAGGGAGGGGAGGAGGAGGATGACAAGGGAGGGGAGGAGAAGGATGACAAGGGAGGGGAGGAGGAGGATGACAAGGGAGGGGAGGAGGAGAATGATAAGGGAGGGGAGGAGGAGGATGACAAGGGAGGGGAGGAGAAGGATGACAAGGGAGGGGAGGAGGAGGATGACAAGGGAGGGGAAGAGAAGGATGACAAGGGAGGGGAGGAGGAGAATGATAAGGGAGGGGAGGAGGAGGATGACAAGGGAGGGGAGGAGAAGGATGACAAGGGAGGGGAGGAGGAGGATGACAAGGGAGGGGAGGAGAAGGATGACAAGGGAGGGGAGGAGGAGGATGACAAGGGAGGGGAGGATAAGGTTGACAAGGGAGGGGAGGAGGAGGATGACAAGGGAGGGGAGGAGAAGGATGACAAGGGAGGGGAGGAGGAGAATGATAAGGGAGGGGAGGAGGAGGATGACAAGGGAGGGGAGGAGAAGGATGACAAGGGAGGGGAGGAGGAGAAGGATGACAAGGGAGGGGAGGAGGAGGAGGATGACAAGTGCGGGGAGGAGGAGGATGACAAGGGAGGGGAGGAGAAGGATGACAAGGGAGGGGAGGAGGAGGATGACAAGGGAGGGGAGGAGAAGGATGACAAGGGAGGGGAGGAGGAGGATGACAAGGGAGGGGAGGAGAAGGATGACAAGGGAGGGGAGGAGAAGGATGACAAGGGAGGGGAGGAGAAGGATGACAAGGGAGGGGAGGAGGAGGATGACAAGGGAGGGGAGGAGAAGGATGAAAAGGGAGGGGAGGAGGAGGATAACAAGGGAGGGGAGGAGGAGAATGATAAGGGAGGGGAGGAGGAGGATAACAAGGGAGGGGAGGAGAAGGATGACAAGGGAGGGGAGGAGGAGGATGACAAGGGAGGGGAGGAGATGGATGACAAGGGAGGGGAGGAGGAGGATGACAAGGGAGGGGAGGAGAAGGATGACAAGGGAGGGGAGGAGGAGGAGGATGACAAGGGAGGGGAGGAGAAGGATGACAAGGGAGGGGAGGAGAAGGATGACAAGGGAGGGGAGGAGCAGGATGATAAGGGAGGGGAGGAGGAGGATGACAAGGGAGGGGAGGAGGAGGATAACAAGGGAGGGGAGGAGAAGGATGACAAGGGAGGGGAGGAGGAGGATGACAAGGGAGGGGAGGAGAAGGATGACAAGGGAGGGGAGGAGAAGGATGACAAGGGAGGGGAGGAGAAGGATGACAAGGGAGGGGAGGAGGAGAATGATAAGGGAGGGGAGGAGGAGGATAACAAGGGAGGGGAGGAGGAGAATGATAAGGGAGGGGAGGAGGAGGATAACAAGGGAGGGGAGGAGGAGAATGATAAGGGAGGGGAGGAGGAGGATAACAAGGGAGGGGAGGAGAAGGATGACAAGGGAGGGGAGGAGGAGGATGACAAGGGAGGGGAGGAGAAGGATGACAAGGGAGGGGAGGAGGAGGATAACAAGGGAGGGGAGGAGGAGAATGATAAGGGAGGGGAGGAGGATGATAAGGGAGGGGAGGAGTAGGATGACAAGGGAGGGGAGGAGGAGGATGACAAGGGAGGGGAGGAGAAGGATGACAAGGGAGGGGAGGAGTAGGATTATATGGGAGGGGAGGAGGAGGATGACAAGGGAGGGGAGGAGAAGGACGACAAGGGAGGGGAGGTGGAGGATGACAAGGGAGGGGAGGAGAAGGATGACAAGGGAGGGGAGGAGGAGGATGACAAGGGAGGGGAGGAGAAGGATGACAAGGGAGGGGAGGAGGAGGATGACAAGGGAGGGGAGGAGGAGGATGACAAGGGAGGGGAGGAGGAGAATGATAAGGGAGGGGAGGAGGAGGATGACAAGGGAGGGGAGGAGAAGGATGACAAGGGAGGGGAGGAGGAGGATGACAAGGGAGGGGAGAAGAAGGATGACAAGGGAGGGGAGGAGGAGAATGATAAGGGAGGGGAGGAGGAGGATGACAAGGGAGGGGAGGAGAAGGATGACAAGGGAGGGGAGGAGGAGGATGACAAGGGAGGGGAGGAGAAGGATGACAAGGGAGGGGAGGAGGAGGATGACAAGGGAGGGGAGGAGAAGGATGACAAGGGAGGGGAGGAGAAGGATGACAAGGGAGGGTAGGAGGAGAATGATCAGGGAGGGGAGGAGGAGGATTGCAAGGGAGGGGAGGAGGAGGATGACAAGGGAGGGGAGGAGTAGGATGACAAGGGAGGGGAGTAGAAGGATGACAAGGGAGGGGAGGAGAAGGATGACAAGGGAGGGGAGGAGTAGGATGACAAGGGAGGGGAGGAGAAGGATGACAAGGGAGGGGAGGAGAAGGATGACAAGGGAGGGGAGGAGAAGGATGACAAGGGAGGGGAGGAGAAGGATGACAAGGGAGGGGAGGAGGAGGATGACAAGGGAGGGGAGGAGGAGGATAACAAGGGAGGGGAGGAGGAGAATGATAAGGGAGGGGAGGAGGAGGATGACAAGGGAGGGGAGGAGGAGGATGACAAGGGAGGGGAGGAGGAGGATGACAAGGGAGGGGAGGAGGAGAATGATAAGGGAGGGGAGGAGGAGAATGATAAGGGAGGGGAGGAGGAGGATGATAAGGGAGGGGAGGAGGAGGATGAGAAGGGAGGGGAGGAGGAGGATAAGGGAGGAAAGGAGGAGGATGACAAGGGAGCGGAGGAGGAGGATGACAAGGGAGGGGAGGAGGAGGATGACAAGGGAGGGGAGGAACAGG
>NC_091342.1:18971065-18986065 GCF_038502225.1 Cherax quadricarinatus
CAACTAGGTGAGTACAACTAGGCGAGTACAACTAGGTGAGTACAACTAGGCGAGTACAACTAGGTGAGTACAACTAGGTGAATACAACTAGGTGAGTACAACTAGGTGAGTACAACTAGGTGAGTACAACTAGGCGAGTACAACTAGGCGAGTACAACTAGGTGAGTACAACTAGGTGAGTACAACTAGGTGAGTACAACTAGGCGAGTACAACTAGGTGAGTACAACTAGGTGAATACAACTAGGTGAGTACAACTAGGTGAGTACAACTAGGTGAGTACACACACAATTTCATTATTATAATGACAGTGAAGGTACAGAATAAACTAAAAGTTACATTTTTGAAAGTTTGATACAAATGTTCAGGAGCTAGAGCTCATCCCTGCATTATAAAATCATTACATAGCGATTATTATCCTTTTTATAGTTTCAAATTCTGTTTTTTAATCCTACAATTCTTCATTTTTTTTTCCAGTTTATCACTCATTTTTTCCTCACTTTCTTCTCTTTTTCTTTCATATTCCTTCATTTTACTGCCTCGTAATTCCTTAGATACTAAATGATAATGTTGCTTCAGTCTTTGTCTCTTATTTTGGTCTCTTTTTTTATCGGTCTCTTGCCATGTTTCTCTTTCCTCTTTATTTTATATTCACTCTCTCGTTCCACCAGCTCGAATATTTCTTCCTCTCAGACTGTCTCCCCGCTCTTGTCTCCCCGCTCTTGTCTCCCCGCTCTTGTCTCCCCGCTCTTGTCTCCCCGCTCTTGTCTCCCCGCTCTTGTCTCCCCGCTCTTGTCTCCCCGCTCTTGTCTCCCCGCTCTTGTCTCCCCGCTCTTGTCTCCCCGCTCTTGTCTCCCCTCTCTTGTCTCCACGCTCTTGTCTCCCCGCTCTTGTCTCCCCGCTCTTGTCTCCCCGCTCTTGTCTCCCCGCTCTTGTCTCCCCGCTCTTGTCTCCCCGCTCTTGTCTCCCCGCTCTTGTCTCCCCGCTCTTGTCTCCCCGCTCTTGTCTCCCCGCTCTTGTCTCCCCGCTCTTGTCTCCCCGCTCTTGTCTCCCCGCTCTTGTCTCCCCGCTCTTGTCTCCCCGCTCTTGTCTCCCCACTCTTGTCTCCCCGCTCTTGTCTCCCCGCTCTTGTCTCCCTACGTCCATTACTCAACAAAGCTCCACAATTTCTATGTCATCAATGGGCTGGAACACCTGGTACACAGCGAGCCATTTAAATTTCCCCCCAAATTAATAAATACACACACACACACACACACACACACACACACACACACACACACACACACACACACACACACACACACACACACACACACACACACATATATATATATATATATATATATATATATATATATATATATATATATATATATATATATATATATATATCGTGCCGAATAGGTAAAACTTGCTATTTTGGCTTAAATAGCAGCGCTTTTCTTGCCGAATAATGCAAGCGAAAATGTGTGTATTCAGTAATTTCGCAAGAATCATTGTTTATTATTAAATTATTGTAAACTTTTCTAAAATATATTTAGTTAGGATTAGGCTAAATATTCTTACGCTTGTTATAATAAAGTTAGGTCAGTTTCCTAAGGTTCTTTGGTACAAAATTATTAATTTTTATGTTAACATAAATTAAAAAATATATATCTTTAAACGTATAAGAGAAAATTTTAGATAGGACTTAATTTTAAATGAGTTTTTGCTAATTGACCAGTTTTACCTACTTGATACGCCATATATATATATAGATATATATATATATATATATATATATATATATATATATATATATATATATATATATATTTATATATATATATATATACGCACCCTATGTAAGAGTCCACCCACAGTGCAATTGTGGGGAGCCACAGAATCGTACTAATAAAATGGCTGAGAGAGAGAGAGAGAGAGAAAGAGAGAGAGAGGGGGAAGGGGTCAGCGGTGTCGAAGGGTCCCGTGGACTGTGGAAACTGTCTCACTCGTCCCTGTGCCACAGCAGGGAGAGGAGTAGCATCAGTGCCAGTCCACAGTGCCACGCTCTCACGCCCGTGTAGCGAAATCCCTGTGCGCTATGTTCTTGAACTCTTACTGCCGGTACTTGCGCGCTTAAAAATTAGTCATAGTGTACTTCGCTGTGACATTTTCAAGCGATTCTAAGGACTTTGTAATGAGGCGATCTGTACGTTGCACAGTGGTTGATCGCAGATCATCTGTACGTTGCACAGTGGTTGATCGCAGATCATCTGTACGTTGCACAGTGGTTGATCGCAGACCATCTGTACGTTGCACAGTGGTTGATCGCAGACGATCTGTACGTTGCACAGTGGTTGATCGCAGACCATCTGTACGTTGCACAGTGGTTGATCGCAAACGATCTGTACGTTGCACAGTGGTTGATCGCAGACGATCTGTACGTTGCACAGTGGTTGATCGCAGATCATCTGTACGTTGCACAGTGGTTGATCGCAGACGATCTGTACGTTGCACAGTGGTTGATCGCAGACGATCTGTACGTTGCACAGTGGTTGATCGCAGACGATCTGTACGTTGCACAGTGGTTGATCGCAGACCATCTGTACGTTACACAGTGGTTGATCGCAAACGATCTGTACGTTGCACAGTGGTTGATCGCAGACCATCTGTACGTTGCACAGTGGTTGATCGCAGACGATCTGTACGTTGCACAGTGGTTGATCGCAGACCATCTGTACGTTGCACAGTGGTTGATCGCAAACGATCTGTACGTTGCACAGTGGTTGATCGCAGACCATCTGTACGTTGCACAGTGGTTGATCGCAAACGATCTGTACGTTGCACAGTGGTTGATCGCAGACCATCTGTACGTTGCACAGTGGTTGATCGCAAACGATCTGTACGTTGCACAGTGGTTGATCGCAGACCATCTGTACGTTGCACAGTGGTTGATCGCAAACGATCTGTACGTTGCACAGTGGTTGATCGCAGACCATCTGTACGTTGCACAGTGGTTGATCGCAAACGATCTGTACGTTGCACAGTGGTTGATCGCAGACCATCTGTACGTTGCACAGTGGTTGATCGCAAACGATCTGTACGCTGCACAGTGGTTGATCGCAGACGATCTGTACGTTGCACAGTGGTTGATCGCAGACGATCTGTACGCTGCACAGTGGTTGATCGCAGACGATCTGTACGTTGCACAGTGGTTGATCGCAGACGATCTGTACGTTGCACAGTGGTTGATCGCAGACGATCTGTACGCTGCACAGTGGTTGGTTATTTGTCCAAAGAAAGGCTTTGATTATAGGAAAAATTATTCGAAACTGTAATGAACGTTGAAGTAAAGTTAGATTTAATTTTAAAAGTTGCAATAACATATTCCAGCAAGAAACCTGTAGAAAAAATGGAGAACTATAATAATAATGATAATAATAATAATAATAATAATAATAATAATAATAATAATAATAATAATAATTCAAACAGTTTCACATATTTGGTTTTATTATTTAGATTTCTGAACAAAGACTTATTATTATTCTGCGCCTTTCTAGGCTGGGTGTGTACTTACTGATTTGTTTGTAAGGATCGAGTCCTCGTTTCTGCTCCCGCCTCTTAAGCTTCATCGACCGGTATTACTGGTTTCTTGTTTCTTCAGCGCTATCATATCCACTCTTAAAACTGTTATGGAGTTCGCCTCCACCACTTCTGTATCCACTTCATTTCACTTCCCTTCTACACTGAGACTGAAAAATTATTTCTAAGCATCCATGTGACTCGACTATGTTTATAACATCCTTCCGTGTGCCTTGTACCTTGTACCGTACTGTAAAAGTTCCATCCTAGTCAACCCTGTTAGTTCCTCTGAGTATTTTATTCGTTGTAATCATGTACCCCTTGTCCTCCTCTACTCCAAGGTTTGATTGCAAGTCTTTTCACCTTTTTCAGGCTTCTCATCGTGCTTAAGATTAGGTGAGATCTCCGTGCTGGTGGTGTGTCTGCTAAGATTTTTGTCTTACGTTAGGTGTGCACAGTCCTCATTTATTCTTTATTGAGATTACCGAAGGCTGTTCTGAGATTTGTTAGCCTCAGTGGCTGCTGAAGTCTTATGGTGATATGTTCGGAGTGATGCTTCTAGGTCCATGTTCTTCCTCTATACCTGTAGTTGCTCATCTGCCAGGTTGTATTAGGTCTCCGGTCTCCCGTTCACGACGGTGAGCGACTTTTCAGTTGTCACGCTTGTAACGTGTCTAAATCTCCCTGGAGACCTTCATTGTTCTTTTCTTTTCATATTCTTCTCAACAGTTTCACATCATCAGTAAACAGATAAACACAATATTCGATCTCATTTACATACATACGGAGAATAATGGCCTTACTAATGATCCTTAGGGGAACACCACCTTATGCTTTTATTGTACCTTAATGCAACCTTGTACTTCTCACGTTCTGTCATTTTTTTTTGTTCAACTGTAGTTAAGGTGCTCTGTGATTCACTGTATCACATTTCCTCTTTTTATGTTTGTCGACAGCAAGATGCACTTTACCCGTGCTCGACTTTCTTCCTCCATGACTGTCACTGTCATATATCTCCAGCAGGTTTGTCAAGAGTTCAGTCTTAGCTTCCAGCCTCGCCCCCCAACTTGCCGCTTGCCAGATTTGCTTCTAGCCTCTTGGTTCTGTCGTACCTGCTTTGAAAACTATGCATGTAGCCTGCCTCCACCAGCCTCATCATAAAGATCATTCTACTCTCCGACCTTTCTGAAAAGTGAAGATATACTTCCTAATTTGTTTGTCTTTAACTTCCAGCTGTGTTCCAGAGTTTCTCTCATCTCAAACATCGTATCTCTGTCTATCCTATCAATTCCTCTTGAGTATTTTGCTATATCTCTTCTGGTTCTTCTGTACCCGGATGTGGTTAGATTGAATTCCATTAGCCTGTCCTCGTAGCTCACGCCCCTTAACTCTGCAACAAATCTTGTTGCACATTTATGCATTTTCTTCAGTTTCCTAACATGGTTTTTGATGTTACGGTTTCATACTGGTGCTGCATACTCCAATATGAGCCTGACATTTTTTTTTAACACATCGGCCGTTTCCCACCAAGGCAGGGTGGTCCGAAAAAGAAAAACTTTCATCATCATTCACTCCATCACTGTCTTGCCAGAAGGGTGCTTTACACTACAGTTATAAAACTGCAACATTAACACCCCTCCTTCAGAGTGCAGACACTGTACTTCCCATCTCCAGGACTCAAATCCGGCCTGCCGGTTTCCCTGAACCCCTTCATAAATGTTACTTTGATAACACTCCAACAGCACGGCAAGTGTTAAAACCATTTGTCTCCATTCACTCATATCAAATACGCTCACGCATGCTTGCTGGAAGTCCAAGCCCCTCGCACACAAAACCTCCTTTACCACCTCCCTCTAACCCTTCATAGCCCGACCCCTACTCCGCCTTCCCTCCCCTACAGATTTATACACTCTCAAAGGCATTCTGTTTTGTTCTATTCTCTCTACATATCCGAACCACCTCAACCCCTCCTCAGCCCTCTGGATAAGTGTTGGTAATCCCGCACCTTCTCCTAATTTCCAAACTACGAATTCTCTGCATTATATTCACACCACACATTGCCCTCAGACATGACATCTCCACTGCCTCCAGCCTCCTCCTCGTTGCAACATTCATCATCCATGCTTCACACCCATATAAGAGTGTTGGTACAACTATACTCTCATACATTCCTCTCTTTGCTTTCATGGACAAAGTTCTTTGTCTCCACAGACTCCTAAGTGCACCACTCACCCTTTTTCCCCTCGTCAATTCTATGATTCACCTCCTCTTTCATAGACCCATCTGCTGCCACGTCCACTCCTAAATATCTGAATACATTCACCTCCTCCATACTCTCTCCCTCCAATCTGATATCCAATCTTTCGTCACCTAATTTTGTTATCCTCATCACCTTACTCCTTCCTATATTCACTCTTAATTTCCTTCTTTTACACACCCTACCAAATTCATCCACCAACCTCTGCAACTTCTCTTCAGAATCTCCCAAAAGCACAGTGTCATCAGCAAAGAGCAACTGTGACAACTCCCACTTTGTGTTTGATTCTTTATCTTTTAACTCCACACCTCTTGCCAACACCCGAGCATCCACTTCTCTTACAACCCCATCTATAAATATATTGAACAACCACGGTAACATCACACATCCTTGTCTCAGACTTAATTTTACTGGGAAATAATCTCCCTCTCTCCTGACATATTTTGAATAAAGCGCCGGGAATAACCTTTTTTTGTTGTGCGTGCGTGTGTGTGTGTGTGTGTGTGTGTGTGTGTGTGTGTGTGTGTGTGTGTGTGTGTGTGTGTGTGTGTGTGTTAGTATATGACTTGATTCGGCTCTGGTTTCGCTTGATCATACACATACATACACACAAATATATTCACAAGTGTGTATGTACTCGGTATATAGGTGTGCATGCGTAAACGTGTGCATACACCTACAGTGTGTACACTATGTATACATATGAGTGTATATATATGTCGTGCCGAATAGGCAAAACTTGCGATTTTGGCTGAAATAGCAACGGTTTTCTTAACGAATAAGGCAAGCTAAAGTTTGTTTATGCAATAATTTCGCGAAAATCATTCTGAACCTAAGGAAAAAAATAATTTCATTGTGTTTGTTTATTATTAAATTATTGTAAACTTATCTAAAATGTATTTAGTTGGATTAGGCTAAATTAAATTGCGCTTGTTATAGTAAGGTTACGCAAGTTTCCTAAGGTTCTTTTGGTACGAAATTATTAGTTTTTACATTAACATAAATGAAAAAAAAACATTTCTTTAAACCTATAACATAAAATTCTAAAAAGGACTTAAGTTTAAGTGAGTTCTTGCTAATCGACCAATTTTACCTATTCGGCACGACATATATACACAGGCAAACGTATATTAATATTTTATTTAAAGTTTTGTAACAGATTTATTCTGTTTATTTGGCGTGCATTGAGGTAGAGACTGAGTTTAATGAGAGACAGGAGCACCTCTCCCTGGATCGCGCAGTGACCGAAACAAAACTAACCTATATATTGGCCTTTTAAGGATTTAATTACTGGCATTCCGCGAGTTTCTTGACTGGTTTCCCAATGTTTTTTTTTACTGCAGTCACAAAGGGAAATCTCCATTTATGTTTTAGGAAGGAAATTACATCTGGCTCTCCAGGGTCTTAATTAGAGTTCTCGGAATGTTTTCTCACATTCCCTGGATGTGTTCACCCGCGGCCGAAGACGCCAGCGTTATTGCTCAGAGACTGGACGTGTCGAGGGAATATTTGTGGATGGTGGAGGGTAAAGTCTTGATCGAAGTCCGATATTCCAGATATTCAGTAAGGCTGTAATCGTGTGGAGGAGGAGGGGGGGGGGGAGAGCAGGTGTAAGCTATTAGTAGCGAGGGGAGAGAAGGTGTAAGCTGTCAGTAGCGAGGGGGAGAGCAGGTGTAAGCTGTCAGTAGCGAGGGGGAGAGCAGGTGTAAGCTGTCAGTAGCGAGGAGGAGAGCAGGTGTAAGCTGTCAGTAGCGAGGGGGAGAGCAGGTGTAAACTGTCAGTAGCGAGGGGGAGAGCAGGTGTAAACTGTCAGTAGCGAGGGGGAGAGCAGGTGTAAGCTGTCAGTAGCGAGGGGGAGAGCAGGTGTAAGCTGTCAGTAGCGAGGAGGAGAGCAGGTGTAAGCTGTCAGTAGCGAGGGGGAGAGCAGGTGTAAGTTGTCAGCGGTAAAACAGGATATTACCCTTAAAATGTAGCACTATAATTCTAGTCAAAGTCGTAAAGAACGATGATGGTACTGAAGTACAAACACGAAGCACAACAAGCTTTGTGAGACATCCCAGAAGAAATACCTTACACTGCCACCTTACCTACATTATTTGTTCACCCGTAACTACTGTGTGGGCGGTGACGCACGATGATAGGGATACAAGAGACCCAGGAACTAGAGCAATAGATCATTTGGGTATATATTTCCACTTTGTGTTGTATCTCTTATTTATAAATTTAGAATTCCTCATTTTAATGTCGGATATCTTAGGTCAAGATATCCTGTTAGTGAATATATCACATAGTCTTAAATTGTCCACATGTTCTTCAATAAGTGGACAGTCAGGTACATAGTGTTCAATAAAGTAACATTAAAGCTGGCCACATACTTTACATTTGGTATGATCATCATCCGTGTCTCTGCTAAACTGCCAGAAGTACTGGTAACTAAACCTAACCATGGCTACTATTGCTTCATTGCAAGTTTCTCCGTTAGTATTGTTATCTATATTCATGTTATCATAGCGAGTTTCATAAGCCTACTCAGGCATCTAACTGTATTTCCAATTCAGATTCATTCTTTACTTTCTTAATGTGCTTCTTAATGCTGGAGACCGTAAATCCCTCTGTCGGCAGGCACTTTCCTGTCTTCGTAGGAATGGAACACCAGCAAGGAATAGAGAGGGAGGGAGTGAGGGAGGGTAGGGAACAAAGGGAGGGAGGGAGGGAGGGTAGGGAACAAGGGGAGGGAGGGTAGAGAACAAGGGGAGGGAGAGAGAGTAAGGAACAAAGGGAAGGAGGGAGGATATTGTGGTGGTAATGTTAGTTAACGAGGGAGCTGATCGTGTCCAGGAGGAAGTGAAGCAGACAACACACTGGGACCACTGACAGGGACAGTCATAGTGACAAATAAGGATCCTCTATTACCCAGTTTCCCGACCATTCTCATTATTTCCTATTCAGGTCAAGAATGTCATCTTCCTGCATGAATCGAGTTATCGTGCTCTCTCCTCCTATCAGTAAGTTCTGATGCACCTTTTATGACAGTACCTGCTGGTACCGTGTGCCAGGCGTCAGGTACAGCTGGTACTATGTACCAGTGGTCGGGTCCACCTGGTACCGTGTGCCAGGCGTCAGGTGCAGCTGGTATAGTGCACCGTCTTCACTAACAGGTGGTACTGTGTACCAGCTGCTGCCACCAGGCGACACAGCACATAATGTTAGTGCTCTCGAATGCGGGAATTAATTTCCGTTTGTAAAGATTACATTCACGTTCGATAAGTTTCTTTTTATATGTTATGTGCAGCGGCAACTGCTCTCTCTCTCTCTCTCTCTCGCGCGCGCGCGCGCGAGTGTATACTCACCTATTTGTTGTTGCAGGAGTCGATTCACAGCTCCTGGCCCCCGCCTTTTCGCTGGTCGCTACTAGGTCCACACACTCCCTGCTCCTTTATCGTATCTCTTCTTAAAGCTATATATGGATCCTGCCTCCACTACATCACTCTGTAGATTGTTCCACTTCCTGACAACTCTATGACTGAAGAAATACTTCCTAACATTCCTGAGGCTCATTTGAGCTTTTAACTTCCAGTTGTGACACCTTGTTGCTGTGTTCCATCTCTGGAACATTCTATCCCTATCCAACTTGTCAGTTCCTCTCAACATTTTATATGTGGTTATTATGCCCTCCCTATCCATCCTATCCTCCATTGTCGTCAGGTCGATTTCCCTTAACTTGTCGTAGGACATACCCCTTAGTTCCGGGACTAGTATTGTTGCAAACCTTTGCAGCACTTTCCCTAATTTCTTGACGCTCTTGACTAAGTCTGGGTTCCATACTGGTGCTGCATACTCCAGTATGGTCCTGATGTACATGGTATACAGTCTTGGATGATTCCCTACTCAGGTGTGGAAACACATTTTTAGGTTTGCCAGGCGCCCATATGCTGCAGCAGTTATTTGGTTAATGTGCGCCTCAGATTTGCTCGATAATATACTCCCCCCAAGATCTTTTTCTTTGAGTGAGATTTAGTCTTTGACCCCCCCCCCCCCGCTAGCCTGTACTCTGTCTGCGGTCTTCTTTGAACTTCCCAAATCTTCATAACTTTGCACTGGTGGGGTTAAACTCCAGGAGCCAGTTATTGGACCAGGCTTGCAGCCTGTCCGCATCCCTATGTAGTCCTACCTGATCCTCGTCCTCTTGAATTCTCATTAGCTTCACATCTTATGCGAACAGAGACACTACTGAATCTCTCCCTTCCGTCATGTCATTCACATATACCAGAAACGGCACCGGACCTAGGACTGACCCTCGTAGAACCCCGCTCGTCACAGGCGCCCACTCTGACACTTCATCGCGTACCATGACTCGTTGTTTCCTTCCTGTCAGGTATTCTCTGATCCATTGCACTGCCTTTCCTTTTATTCATGGAATAGTCCTCTAGCTTTTGCACTTATCTCTTGTGTAGAACTGTTCGAAAGGCTTCATACAGTCCAAGAAAATGCAGTCTTCCCATCCTTCTCTCTTCTGCCTTACTTTTTTCACCTTGTCGTAAAACTCCAGTAGGTTGTGTGCGTGTGTGTGTGTGTGTGTGTGTGTGTGTGTGTGTGTGTGTGTGTGTGTGTGTGTGTGTGTAAGAATGTGTATGTACCCGTGTACGCACAGTTTTCTTTACTAGTAATTACCTGTTTGCAGCTACAACAGCAATAATAATAATTATTATTATTATTATTATGTTAAGCTCCAAACCCATGTGGGTCATTCAGCGTAAGACATGGTGCAGGCTTGATCCTCCGTCTGCTGAGCGCCAGAGACGTGCTTCCTACTCGCACTCAGCTGCTGCAGCAGCAGAGTTGTTCTCGTCGTAACCCACATTCAACAACTTGTTCTAGTGGATGTAGCACTAACAACCGCCTCTGCTCCTCTTAATCATTCCACTGGACAACCACTTTGCCAGGAAAAGGTTTCTAATATCTCTTCATCTCCACTTTTATCTTGTTTTATAACCATGACCTTTAGATATCCCTCTCATAGGCACTAATAAATCGTCGCCATCTATTCTTTAACGTTCTTTTATGACCTTATAATATTTTTCTTCTCCTTAAATCATCCTACGAGGGAATCTTGTGCTTTCAGCCTCTCACCTTAACTCATATGTTTTTTAACTCTGGTAGATAATTTGTAGCTCATGTACCTTTTTCCAATTTGTTTGTATTTTTTTTATTATGTATGACCAACACAGAGCCGCTGCTTATTCCAAATTTTGTTACATAAGTTATAAACAGTTTTGTTTTAGAGAATTTCTCCATCGTTATATTTTAAAGTTACTTTATCGTTCACTAGTGTAACGTACGAGTTTCTTACACTTTTGTATATATAATCTTACATTGACAATCATTTGTTAATTACTATATCTCTGTTGTTCCCTTTGATAAAATATAGACACTGTCTTTATTCTTCATGTGACCTGACGTCGCTGTCCCATTTCCATGACATGGTATTTATTTACATTAAATTCCATTACATCATCACTCCATTTGCTCAGCTTATCCAAGTCATTATGTATTCATTTACTTATTTTAATTATTCTGCTTACATCCGCAGACATAATAGGTTGTTTTATTCTTTCTTCCTACGAGGATATTTTCATTTTGCGGCTGTTCACAATTTTCAATAAAAAAAAATTAACTTCTCATCCACTGTAATAATTTTCCACGTATTCCTCTTGTATTTTGCAATTTCCAAACTAGTTTTTATGGGTAACTTTATCAAAGGTTGGTCAACGTGCCTATCAGTTTCTCTTGAATTACTTCCGAAATGGTCATAATAACTTAGATTTATTGTACATGAAATGGCACCTTAAAAACCGAATTGTTTACCAGTTAGTATGTTTTTGCTCTCTTGTGTTTGTCAGGGATTTGGCATTTGGTGTATTAGGTTTAAAACCTATCGCCTACACGAGGGTCATATAACAGGGATTTGGCAAGACTCCTCGTTATGAAAATTGAGAAAATGTAATAATTCTGATAACTTCAATAAACAAAAAGATTAATTACTAGGTATTTATAAAACTTTAATAATATAAATAGAAATGAAAATTATAATCGGAACAGTGTTTATTATCTCGCCTGAAGGGCTGAAATAGTCAAATGATGTATTGTAAGGTGGTGGTTGAGAGCCAGGTAGTGACAGGTGATGGTTGAGAGCCAGGTAGTGACAGGTGATGGTTGAGAGCCAGGTAGTGACAGGTGGTGGTTGAGAGCCAGGTAGTGACAGGTGATGGTTGAGAGCCAGGTAGTGACAGGTGGTGGTTGAGAGCCAGGTAGTGACAGGTGGTGGTTGAGAGCTAGGTAGTGACAGGTGGTGGTTGAGAGCCAGGTAGACAGGTGGTAGTCATCTCTGGCTCAGTGTAGTAATTTGTGCGTGCTGACGATGGCTAGATAGTGTCACTGGTTAATGGCTGATGTAGGTACCCAAGTTATCGACTCTGTCGGCACGTTTGTGGATAACCTTTCATAGTCAGATTATATATTGTGATGACAGCAGCTACTGTGTGACACAGGTGTCAAGATATATCTTGATAATAAGTATATTCGTTTATCTCCGCACTTGTGGCTTAAGCTCAGTGTTAACCGGGCAATTGAATCAGGTCAGAGCAGGTAGAAATCCGTATCGAAGTGAATTTCACCTGACGCGGGTTCTATCCCCACCCGTGGTATGGTTTGTTTGCAATCGTGTCATTACGATTTCGTGAGTCATGTTACCTAGATGGCGTGGCAGGCTGCAAACTTCCCCTCACTCTGGTATGACTTTATCCATATTTTAACAACATTCATCAACTAATTAGGTCTATAGTTTAAAGGGTTTTCCATGTCGCATTTTTTTTCAAATATTAGCACAATATGTGCCATATTACATTTGTCTGACAGTTTACTTTCTTCAAGCGAAATCCTAACAATTTTCCAAAGTGGATAACTTCCGTAACTCGTTTATTTTACCAAAGTTGCCAGTCCTCTTCTGTTTCCTGCTCTCTCTCTCTCTCTTCTCCACACTCAGTAGTTTGTCATAAACATCCTTATTTACAACATGTCTTTCCGTTTGATTTCAGTTCGACTGTATTGGGTTTCTTCTAGAATATGTTCCTTAGTTCCAGTCTTTATGAGAGTCCGTCTGTTAGTATAGAAAATAGTCTCACATTTGTTTACACCGTTATTCCTCCTGTTCCATTTGTTTTCGTTTGTTTACTATTTATCCTGTGCTCTTGGAGATACTGTTTCATAGATACAAGTCTGTTCCTCTGAAAAAAAAATCGTCACTTGTATCCTATCCATATCACTTTCTATCCCGAGCTTTCTTTAATATTTCTTTCTTATGCTTAATCTGCATAACGTTACTCTTTTTCATTTTATAATTTATCTCTCTCACTGTATCTCATTCTCTCACTATATGCTCTTAAAGGCTGAAATCAACTTTCATTTATTCATGTTGTGTGTGTGTGTTTTCTTTTCTTAATTTTATGTTATTTCGTCACAGTCTGAAACGGTAACCCAAAGGACCCCAATGGAAATAAGTCACTCTGTCTGACTTTTTTGGGTTATCCCAGGTTCTCTACACATATGCTGCTATGTATGATAATTCTATGTAACTGTATTTGTGTATACCTGAATAAACTTACTTACTAACCGTTTTCTGTCTACAATTTTTTTCAGTAACTTGAAATTATCTTCAATCTCTTTACTACTTTCTAGACTAATATTACCTCTAGTAGTAAATTATTTTCCCAATACCACCTGTTATTATTTCTGTCAATTTTTGGATAATTTCTTCAGTTGTAGCTTTATACCAGGGATACTCAACCTGGATCGCCCAATATGTCCCCCATACCTCCTTCACTAGACTGTGGAAATCAGCGTTATCCAGTGCTACTAGATACCAGCATGACTTTAAAAGATGTCAATATCTTGGTTCTCCTTTATATGTGGATAGCTAGGAACAGAGAAGCTTTTAATTGTTCAGAGATCTAGTCTCATACCCCTATTATTTGGTTCCCATACCCCCAAAGGGTATGGATACCCCGGGTTGGGGGCCTCTACTTTATGCACTTCCAGTCCTCTCCTCCTCAAAACTTTTACGTTTTCTCTTCTAGTTCTGTTCTGCCTACATATTCCTGAATAACTCGTATTGTATTTTTGTTTTGGACTCGTTTCCCAAGCCTTTTATCTTCCCTCTCTCGTCCATTGTTTTTGAGAATTCCTGATCCCTCTCTTCAGCTTTTTTACAGTTTTATGAACTTGTTGCACTCGAACCTTCGTAACTGGTTTTCGTAGCTGCATTTTCGTTATTTAATTTTCTCTCAAACCTTACTCAATTATTTTACAGATGTTTTGTCCGTCCGTACATCCATCCACTGGTTTTTCTTTGCTGGTGTAAGAATATACATTAGTTGTTTTGATTTGGTGACCTCTGCCGTAGTGTAAGCAAGGCGTATGTATATATATCGTGCCGGATAGGTAAAATTGGTCAGTTAACAAGAATTCATTTAAAATTAAGTCCTTTCTAAAAATTTTTGTATATATTTTTTAGATTTGTTTATGTAAAATATTAATAATTTTGTACCAAAAGAACCTTGGAAAACTTGCCTAACCGTATTACAACAAGCGCAATTTAATTTAGCCTAATCCAACTAAATATATTTTAGATAAGTTTACAATAATTTAATAAACAAGCACAATGAAATATATTTTTTTCGTTAGGTTCAGAATGATTTTCGCGAAATTATTGCATACACAAATTTTCGCTTGTCTTATTCGGCAAGAAGAGCGTTGCTATTTAAGCCAAAATAGCAAGTTTTAGCTATTCGGTACGATATATATATATATATATATATATATATATATATATATATATATATATATATATATATATATATATATATATATATATATGCAGTTACTTTTTGCTGATGATACTGTGCTTATAGGAGATTCTAAAGAAAAATTGCAAAGGTTAGTGGATGAGTTTGAGAATGTGTGTAAAGGTAGAAAGTTGAAAGTGAACATAGAAAAGAGTAAGGTGATGAGGGTATCAAATGATTTAGATAAAGAAAAAAATGGATATCAAATTGGGGAGGAGGAGTATGGAAGAAGTGAATGTTTTCAGATACTTGGGAGTTGACGTGTCGGCGCATGG
>NC_091342.1:18991065-19016065 GCF_038502225.1 Cherax quadricarinatus
TGTCCACTGTCATGAGGGAGGATGGTTGTGTCCACTGCCATGAAGGAGGATGGTTGTGTCCACTACCATGAGGGAGGGTGGTTGTGTCCACTACCATGAGGGAGGATGGTTGTGTCCACTGCCATTAGGGAGGATGGTTGTGTCCACTGTCATGAGGGAGGATGGTTGTGTCCACTGTCATGAGGGAGGATGGTTGTGCCCACTGTCATGAGGGAGGATGGTTGTGTCCACTACCATGAGGTAGGATGGTTGTGTCCACTGCCATGAAGGAGGATGGTTGTGTCCACTACCATGAGGGAGGATGGTTGTGTCCACTGCCATGAAGGAGGATGGTTGTGTCCACTGCCATGAAGGAGGATGGTTGTGTCCACTACCATGAGGGAGGATGGTTGTGTCCACTGCCATGAAGGAGGATGGTTGTGTCTACTACCATGAGGGAAGATGGTTGTGTCCACTGCCATGAAGGAGGATGGTTGTGTCCACTACCATGAGGGAGGGTGGTTGTGTCCACTACCATGAGGGAGGATGGTTGTGTCCACTGTCATGAGGGAGGATGGTTGTGCCCACTGTCATGAGGGAGGATGGTTGTGTCCACTACCATGAGGTAGGATGGTTGTGTCCACTACCATGAGGGAGGGTGGTTGTGTCCACTACCATGAGGGAGGATGGTTGTGTCCACTGCCATGAAGGAGGATGGTTGTGTCCACTACCATGAGGGAGGGTGGTTGTGTCCACTACCATGAGGGAGGATGGTTGTGTCCACTACCATGAGGGAGGATGGTTATGTCCACTGCCATGAGGGAAGATGGTTGTGTTCACTGCCATGAAGGCGAATGGTTGTGTCCACTACCATGAGGAAGGATGGTTGTGTCCACTACCATGAGGGAGGATGGTTGTGTCCACTACCATGAGGGAGGGTGGTTGTGTCCACTACCATGAGGGAGGATGGTTGTGTCCACTACCATGAGGGAGGATGGTTGTGTCCACTACCATGAGGGAGGGTGGTTATGTCCACTACCATGAGGGAGGGTGGTTATGTCCACTACCATGAGGGAGGATGGTTGTGTCCACTACCATGAGGGAGAACGATTGAGTTCGTCCACAGAGGATAACGTGCTTCTTCACTTCGGAGTTAATTAAGCTTTCCATTACTGGCGGTCAAGTCAACATTGCCTTAAATTACTTTTAGTCAGTGGTACAACTTGCTATTCTGTAAGAGGGATTAGTTTCAGAGAGATTTTCTCTATAGTGACGGGAGATGTCACAGATGTAGCGTCTCAGCGGCATTATAGGAGATAATCTGTTACAGACGCAGCATCTCGTCAGACGGAGTCTGTGTTAGGTTCGTCGTGGTTTTCAAGAAGCACTCGTGCACCAATAACCGAGGTAGGACAAGACTTCCAAGCTTAGAGTTTGAGCTTGTTCACATGATGGAAGTTTTAGTATGAGAAATGGTCAGAAATTATTTCAGATTTGGGGTCGAGAAAGCCTTTAGGTGTTTTGTGCAGTGAAAGTGGTAAGTAATTGGACGCCGGCTGCAGGGGTCGTCGAGAGAGGTGGCCGATGGATTGAATTTGCGTAGATGAAATGCTTTGTGCTAGATTGCACTCGGAATATTTCAGAGGGTGAGTTGCTGTCTTCGTCGTATTTTCTGGTTAAATACCTATATTGCAAGAAATAAGTGTGTGTGTGTGTGTGTGTGTGTGTGTGTGTGTGTGTGTGTGTGTGTGTGTGTGTGTGTGTGTGTTTGTGTGTGTGTGTGTGTGTGTGTGTGTTTTTACTCACCTATATGTACTCACCTATATGTGGTTACAGGGGTCGAGTCATAGCTCCTAGCCCCGCCTCTTCACTGGTTGATACTAATTCACTCTCTCCCTGCTCCATGATATTTGTCATACCTCTTCTTAAAGCTATTTATGGAACTTGCTTCCACTACTTCACTCTCCAGATTATTCCAGTTCCTGACAACTCTAAGACTAAAGAAATACTTCCTAACATCCCTATGACTCATCTGGGTTTTCAGTTTCCAATTGTGTCCCCGTGTTTCTGTATCCCATCTCTGAAACATTCGATCCTTGTCCACGTTGTCAATGCCTCTTAGTATTTTATACGTTATCATGTCCCCTCTATCCCTCCTATCCTCTAGTGTCATCAGGTTGAGTTCCCTTAACCTCTCCTCATAAGACATACCCCTCAGTTCCGGGACTAATCGTGTTGCAAATTTTTGCACTTTCTCCAGTTTCTTGACGTGTTTGACTAAGTGAGGGTTCCATACTGGCGCTGCATATTCCAGTATAGGCCTTACGTACACTGTGTACAATGTCGTGAATGACTCCTTACTCAGATGTCTAAACGCCAATCTCAGGTTTGCCAATCTCCCATATGCTGCAGCAGTTATTTGATTGATGTGTGCCTCAGGGGACATGTTCGTTATGATGCTTACCCCAAGATCCTTTTCTTTAACTGACGTTTGCAGCTGTTGGTTTCCTAACCTGTACTCCGTCTGCTGTCTTCTGTGTCCTTCCCCAATCTTCATGACCTTACACTTACTGGGGTTAAACTCCAGGAGCCATTTGTCGGACCATACTTGTAGTTTGTCCAGATCCCCTTGTAATCTTAACTGATCCTCGCCCACTTGTATTCTCCTCATCAGTTTCACATCATCAGCGAACAGTGACACTTCCGAATCTGTGTGTGTGTGTGTGTGTGTGTGTGTGTGTGTGTGTGTGTGTGTGTGTGTGTGTTTGTGTACTCAATTGTGGTTGTAGGAGTCGCGTCATAGCTCGTGTGTGTGTCCGTGCGCTTGAGCTTGCGCTTGTCGAATTGTTATTGCTAGGGTCGGGTCTCGGGTCGTGGGACGGCCTAATAAGCCGTCGTTATTGATTACTGGCTGCTTGGACCTTATTATACCTCCTCCTGAAACTGTGTAACGGAGTTTTCCCTCCTAGTTTCTTTGTCCAAATCATTTCACTTACCACCATGAAACTGAATTCCCAGCAATTATTATTTATTATTATTATTATCTCAGTCGTATTCTGTGTTATGTAGTTTCTCACTTCTCTTTTGCCCATTGTTCTGGCCTCATCACAGTTCTGGTTGAACCAAGATCTCTTGTTGTTACTCAGTATTAGCTCGCTAGACCCTCTGTCTCCAGGGTTGTTGGATCATCCACTTGCTCTCACCTTTGTACTGTTTTGAAAATCTCTGAACCCTGCATAGTCTCCTGTGGTCTGGTTTTTTTTTTTCACTTTCCACTGTCACTCCTGTCAAGTGTGGTCACCTTTCATCCACTGTTGACTGTAATCTATTTTCGATATCTGATTCACCTAAGTCAAAAAATAAGAACCAGTTGCGGTGGTTCATTCTCTCTCTACACTTTTTATTCGTGTTGGCTTATGAAATATTCCACTAATGACTCCATCAATCTTGACATTTCCGATATCCAGTGCGGATCCCAATAATCTTAGTATAATTTCTTGTGATTGAAGTTCCCTATGAAACAGATTTACATTGGTCCAACCTGTTCTGTGAGTCACATTATCTTCGACTTGTGTAGTGGCTCACGTGCTAGCCTCGCTATTCTGCTTAATCTGAATTATCATTATTCAGTGGATGTATTATTATTATTATTATTATTATTATTATTATTATTTTTATTATTTTTATTATTCAGTAGATGCATTATTATTATTATTATTATTATTATTATTATTATTATTATTATTATTATTCAGTAGATGCATTATTATTATTATTATTATTATTCAGTAGATGCATTATTATTATTATTATTATTATTATTATTATTATTATTATTATATTATTATTATTATTATCCAGTAGATGCATCATGCTTGTAAGGTTGAAGGCGTTCCTTAGAGACATTCTCAATTTATTAAAAGTAAATAGTACCACATATTCTTTAAAATACAATTAGCAAAGTGTCATCCATGCTGAACAATAACAACCCTCCCTCATGACTCAAAATGATAATAACGCGATGACAAACAAATCATGGAACGGGTTTGGTGTGGGATTCGTGTGTTAAAGCCTGTGTTTGTGGTCACAGTGCGGGGCCCACGCTAACCTCCCTGTGGTGTGTAAAAATAAACTTACGTATTTCCCGGCATATAAGGCGCACGAGCATAGAAGCCATAAGACGGTGTTTGCAAGCAATTCTAATGTAACGTTACTAAGCAACTGCTAAAGTGAAACCCAAAGCCTATCATTGACTCTGACCTTGAGCGTATAAGGCGCAGGCTGATTCTCCGAGACTTTTTGTGGGAAAAAAAGCGAACCTTATATGCCGGAAAGTACTAACTAGTTGGTCAGCTGGCCCAGTGGTTAGAGCACTGGCCTGTGAGTTATAGAACTCACCTGCATTGGATTCAAACCCCACCCGTTCCGTGATTGATTTTAATAACAGTCCGAATCTTCTTTTAAAGTACACCAGCTTTGAAAGTTTGAACCCGATCAGTAAAGACATTCTCAGGTTATCGCACAGAAGCCATTATCACACTTTGGTTTATAATATTGGCACATTGGCACCTGAACAATGCAATAAAAATGGCAGCCTTCCTCTAGGGTGCACCAGCGTTGAAAGTTGTGTCCCGGTCCACGCCACAGGAAATTAAAAGTTGTACAGAGATTCGTGCTTCTCTTTCTATTGACCTTTTAGTAAAATTGTGGTGGTAGGCAGAATGCAGGTCAGAAGACCTTCAGTTTGCAAACTAAAAGTTTATTCCCCTCTATTCTAGCCATGAATGTTGGTTGTTTGATCTTGTTTAAAGCGCAAGTAATCTCTGCTTAGGAGAGAAACATCACCACGACGTTTTGGTTCTTCTACCATTTTCAAACTACAATTGACAATTTATACAGACCTGCGATATATATAACAGAATTTAGCTTAAAATATGCTAGATTAAGTTAACTTAGGTTTCTAAGTTTGGTCCAAAGATCATTTTTTATATAATCAATGAAAAAAAAGATAGAAATCTGTAAAAAGTTCAATTTTTGAAGCAGCTCGACCTATTCAGCAAACTTCGTTACATGTATATATATAACTTTTTGCCGAGTATGTAAAAGTTGCGTTTTTGGCTTAATTAGCAACACTCTTCTTGCCGAATAACGCAGGCGGAAATTTCTGCATGCAATATCGCAAAAATCATTCTGAACCTAACGGATTTTTTTTATTATGCTTATTATTTAATTAGTGTAAATTTGTCTAAAATGTATTTAGTTGGATTAGGCTAAATTATATTGCACTTGTTTAAATAAAGTTAGACAAGTTTTCTAAGGTTCTTTTGGTACAAAATACTTTTTTTTTTTTTACTTTACTTTAGCATAAATGAAAAAAATATATCTTTAAACGTATAAGAGAAAATTCTGGAAAGGACGTAATTTTAAGTGAGTTCTTGCTATTTGACCAATTTTGCCTATTCGGCACGACATATATATATATATATATATATATATATATATATGTATTAAAACGATATATTTTTTCGTAGAGTGAGGTAGGCGCTGAAAACATGTTGCGTGACTTCATGCGGTAGATACCGCACACACGTGCTCACACAAATACGCACACACGGGCATATCAGTGACTACGAGAATGGGCAACACGTACACAAGAGAGGACTCCGTGGATTCCAACGGCAGGTCCTCCAGAAGCAGCAGTATCCTCCGAAAGTACAGTAAGTCCCTCAAGTGTAGAGAGACGGAGAGCTTCTCTAAGTGCTCGTCGGCCGAGGAACATTGCGAGGAGAGTGACAAAAAGCCCAAGGACGGCCTGGAAAGGCAGGTTAGAGAGGATAGAAGCGATGTGGGCAAGGATGTGCACCTGGAGCCACCGCCTCAGCTGACGGAGGAGCAGAAGGAGACGGTGAAGAGGACGTGGAAGATCATCGAGGCGAGTGTAGCCAAAGTGGGAGTCGTCCTCTTCATGGGGTAAGTTGACTCTGGCTTTCTACTGGTGATTCAAATATTTGTTTTGTTCTAGTTTTTATCCTGGTAATCGTCAAACGTTTGTTTTGTCTCGTCCTGAGGTGAGTCAAACGTTTCTGATTTATTATGTCTTGGAGGAAGGAAACGTTGCTGATAACCTGTCGTGTGGATGAGTCGAAACATCATAAAGAGGAAAAGCTTAAAATTTTCTGTCATGGGATGAGTTTCTGATTTTCTGTCTCCATAAGACTTGTAAATTTAATTGTGGATGACAATTTTTTTTATTTACCCGATTAATTTTACCTGCTGAGAGCTGTTAACCCACCTTAAATCATTTCAAACCCGGCCCTATCTGAGGTATACTACCACCCTGGGATGCCACCCACAACAGTCTGATAACACCTCAGTCACCTGTTAACCGCTGGCTGAACAGGGGCAACAGGTGTAAGGAAATTTCTGAAACTACCTTCCCTGTTGACTTAAGTTTAAGATTTATTTCTTGGGATGAATATAAAGTTTTTATATTTCGTTAACACGTTTCTCATTCTCAGAGCTGAGATGCTTGAGAGTTTCTGAAGGAGGTTGAACTTCCTCACGTGTATGCCGTAAATCTTTTAAACCGGGTTTTTTTTTTTTACTCTGATAATTATTAAAGTTTTGTAATCTTTTTGAGAGATATATAATAGCAAATAATGAATCCATATTTTTGAATAGGCAAATTTAAAATAAAATTGTGTCTGTGGGGCTTAAAGAACGTAGTAAAGATCTATGTTGGGTTGAGACCAGAAACATGTGAAGAAAGTCTTCTCCAAGTTTCAGTTCTTAGTTTCTAGAATGTTTAGAAGACAACGAGATAATGAAACTTAATAACAGCTGGGAAGTGTGGAGTGTGACCTCCACGGTGCTTCATGATGATGGAGGTGTGGAGTGTGACCTCCACGGTGCTTCATGATGATGGAGGTGTGGAGTGTGACCTCCACGGTGCTTCATGATGATGGAGGTGTGGAGTGTGACCTCCACGGTGCTTCATGATGATGGAGGTGTGGAGTGTGACCTCCACGGTGCTTCATGATGATGGAGGTGTGGAGTGTGACCTCCACGGTGCTTCATGATGATGGAGGTGTGGAGTGTGACCTCCACGGTGCTTCATGATGATGGAGTGTGACCTCCACGGTGCTTCATGAAGGTGTGGAGTGACCTCCACGGTGCTTCATGAGGGAGATGTGGAGTATGACCTCCACGGTTCTTCATGAGGGAGGTGTGGAGTGTGACCACAGTGCTTCATGAGGGAGGTATGGAGTGTGACCTCCATGGTGCTTCATGAGGGAGGTATGGAGTGTGACCTCCACGGTGCTTCATGAGGGAGGTGTGGAGTGTGACCTCCAATGTCCTTCATGAGGTGTGCAGTGTGACCTCCACGGTGCTTCATGAGGGAGGTGTGGAGTGTGACCACGGTTCTTCATGAGGGAGGTGTGGAGTGTGACCACGGTGCTTCATGAGGGAGGTGTGGAGTGTGACCTCCACGGTGCTTCATGAAGGTGTGGAGTGACCTCCACGGTGCTTCATGAGGGAGATGTGGAGTATGACCTCCACGGGGCTTCATGAGGGAGGTGTGGAGTGTTACCTCCACGGTGCTTCATGAGGGATGTGTGGAGTGTGACCTCCACGGGGCTTCATGAGGGAGGTGTGGAGTGTGACCACGGTTCTTCATGAGGGAGGTGTGGAGTGTGACCTCCACGGTGCTTCATGAGGGAGGTGTGGAGTGTGACCTCCACGGTGCTTCATGAGGGAGGTGTGGAGTGTGACCACGGTGCTTCATGAGGGAGGTGTGGAGTGTGACCACGGTGCTTCATGAGGGAGGTGTGGAATGTGACCTCCACGGTGCTTCATGAGGGAGGTGTGGAGTGTGACCTCCACTGTGCTTCATGAGGGAGGTGTGGAGTGTGACCTCCACTATGCTTCATGAGGGTGTGGAGTGTGACCACTGTGCTTCATGAGGGAGGTGTGGAGTGTTACCTCCACTGTGCTTCATGAGGGAGGTGTGGAGTGTGACCTCCACTGTGCTTCATGAGGGAGGTGTGGAGTGTGACCACGGTGCTTCATGAGGGAGGTGTGGAGTGTGACCTCCACTGTGCTTCATGAGGGAGGTGTGGAGTGTGACCTCCACTGTGCTTCATGAGGGAGGTGTGGAGTGTGACCACTGTGCTTCATGAGGGAGGTGTGGAGTGTGACCTCCACTGTGCTTCATGAGGGAGGTGTGGAGTGTGACCTCCACGGTGCTTCATGAGGGAGGTGTGGAGTGTGACCTCCACTGTGCTTCATGAAGGTGTGGAGTGTGACCACTGTGCTTCATGAGGGAGGTGTGGAGTGTGACCTCCACGGTGCTTCATGAGGGAGGTGTGGAGTGTGACCTCCACTGTGCTTCATGAGGGAGGTGTGGAGTGTGACCTCCACTGTGCTTCATGAGGGAGGTGTGGAGTGTGACCACTGTGCTTCATGAGGGAGGTGTGGAGTGTGACCTCCACTGTGCTTCATGAGGGAGGTGTGGAGTGTGACCTCCACTGTGCTTCATGAGGGAGGTGTGGAGTGTGACCTCCACTGTGCTTCATGAGGGAGGTGTGGAGTGTGACCTCCACTGTGCTTCATGAGGGAGGTGTGGAGTGTGACATCCACTGTGCTTCATGAGGGAGGTGTGGAGTGTGACCTCCACTGTGCTTCACGAGGGAGGTGTGGAGTGTGACCACTGTGCTTCATGAGGGAGGTGTGGAGTGTGACCTCCACTGTGCTTCATGAGGGAGGTGTGGAGTGTGACCTCCACTGTGCTTCATGAGGGAGGTGTGGAGTGTGACCACGGTGCTTCATGAGGGAGGTGTGGAGTGCTACCTCCACTGTGCTTCATGAGGGAGGTGTGGAGTGTGACCTCCACTGTGCTTCATGAGGGAGGTGTGGAGTGTGACCTCCACGGTGCTTCATGAGGGAGGTGTGGAGTGTGACCACGGTGCTTCATGAGGGAGGTGTGGAGTGTGACCTCCACGGTGCTTCATGAGGGAGGTGTGGAGTGTGACCACTGTGCTTCATGAGGGAGGTGTGGAGTGTGACCTCCACTGTGCTTCATGAGGGAGGTGTGGAGTGTGACCTCCACTGTGCTTCATGAGGGAGGTGTGGAGTGTGACCTCCACTGTGCTTCATGAGGGAGGTGTGGAGTGTGACCTCCACTGTGCTTCATGAGGGAGGTGTGGAGTGTGACCTCCACTGTGCTTCATGAGGGAGGTGTGGAGTGTGACCTCCACTGTGCTTCATGAGGGAGGTGTGGAGTGTGACCTCCACTGTGCTTCATGAAGGTGTGGAGTGTGACCACTGTGCTTCATGAGGGAGGTGTGGAGTGTGACCTCCACGGTGCTTCATGAGGGAGGTGTGGAGTGTGACCTCCACTGTGCTTCATGAGGGAGGTGTGGAGTGTGACCTCCACTGTGCTTCATGAGGGAGGTGTGGAGTGTGACCACTGTGCTTCATGAGGGAGGTGTGGAGTGTGACCTCCACTGTGCTTCATGAGGGAGGTGTGGAGTGTGACCTCCACTGTGCTTCATGAGGGAGGTGTGGAGTGTGACCTCCACTGTGCTTCATGAGGGAGGTGTGGAGTGTGACCTCCACTGTGCTTCATGAGGGAGGTGTGGAGTGTGACATCCACTGTGCTTCATGAGGGAGGTGTGGAGTGTGACCTCCACTGTGCTTCACGAGGGAGGTGTGGAGTGTGACCTCCACTGTGCTTCATGAGGGAGGTGTGGAGTGTGACCTCCACTGTGCTTCATGAGGGAGGTGTGGAGTGTGACCTCCACTGTGCTTCATGAGGGAGGTGTGGAGTGTGACCACGGTGCTTCATGAGGGAGGTGTGGAGTGCTACCTCCACTGTGCTTCATGAGGGAGGTGTGGAGTGTGACCTCCACTGTGCTTCATGAGGGAGGTGTGGAGTGTGACCTCCACGGTGCTTCATGAGGGAGGTGTGGAGTGTGACCTCCACTGTGCTTCATGAGGGAGGTGTGGAGTGTGACCTCCACTGTGCTTCATGAGGGAGGTGTGGAGTGTGACCTCCACTGTGCTTCATGAGGGAGGTGTGGAGTGTGACCTCCACTGTGCTTCATGAGGGAAGTGTGGAGTGTGACCTCCACTGTGCTTCATGAGGGAGGTGTGGAGTGTGACCTCCACTGTGCTTCATGAGGGAGGTGTGGAGTGCTACCTCCACTGTGCTTCATGAGGGAGGTGTGGAGTGTGACCTCCACTGTGCTTCATGAGGGAGGTGTGGAGTGTGACCTCCACGGTGCTTCATGAGGGAGGTGTGGAGTGTGACCTCCACTGTGCTTCATGAGGGAGGTGTGGAGTGTGTATTTCATCAAGGGTACTGAAGTTGAGATGTCAGGAAGGTGGTGATCTATTTAGTACATATAAAAACCTTTAACGAAAAATTAGCAAGTAGCCGAGAGTCTCGGTTAGATATTTGGACAGAATGCTAATTATTATTGTTCAAAAGAAAACACAAAACCCGTAGGGGTGATGGGGAATGGGAAGTAATCTCCAGTATGGAGGCACCTTGAAGACATCCCTGGACAGAACTTTTGTAATAGATACGTACTGCTTTACACTTCATTTCTCATTACCTTTGCCAGGCTGGACAGTACTGTCAGCAAGAACCACCCCATCGTTGCAGGTAATGGGAGCCACCCCATCGTTGCAGGTAATGGGAGCCACCCCATCGTTGCAGGTAATGGGAGCCACCCCATCGTTGCAGGTAATGGGAGCCACCCCATCGTTGCAGGTAATGGGAGCCACCCCATCGTTGCAGGTAATTGGAGCCACCCCATGGTTGCAGGTAATGGAAGCCACCCCATCGTTGCAGGTAATGGGAGCCACCCTATCGTTGCAGGTAATGGGAGCCACCCCATCGTTGCAGGTAATGGGAACCACCCCATCGTTGCAGGTAATGGGAACCACCCCATTATCTGGCTTAGTGCCGGAAGCAACGACGGTGGGAAGCAGGTAACTAGAATATTGTTAACGAAGTATGTGACAAGAGTTGATTTAGGAAGATCACTGGCAAAGATACCTGTCATGGTACCATTTTTCCCTGATAATGGAGAGTGAGCAGAGGATGGTGGTGGAGGTGAAGTGGTACGACCCCGGTAGGATGTACCATGAAAGTGAACAACAATACCAGTTATTTATAACTAAGATACATACCAAAGTTAAGTATACAAGGCAGGGGAGGTGGTGGCAAGGGTGTTGATAGGGGAGGTCATGGCAGGGGTAGCAGCAGCGGAGGTGACAGTAGTAGCAGTAAGGGTGGTGGTGGCAGGAGTGGTGGCTGGGGAGGTGGTGGCAGAGGTGGCAGCTAGGGAAGTGGTGGCAGAGGTAGCAGGAGGGGAGATGGTGGCAGGGTGGCAACAGGGGAGGTGGTGGCAGGGGTAGCAGCAAGGCTGGTGGTGGTAGGATTGTAGCAACAGGGAGGGTCGTGGTAGGGGTAGCAGCAGGGGTGGTGTTACCAGTGGTGGTGGCAGGGGTAACAGCAAGGGTGGTGGTGGTGGCAGGGGTAGCAGCAGGGGGTGGTGGTACCAGTGGTAGAGGCAGGGGTGTTGGTACCAGTGGCAGCAGCAGGGGTGTTGGTACCAGTGGTAGCAGCAAGGTTGATGGTACCAGTGGTAGCAGCAGGGTTGGTGGTACCAGTGGTAGCAGCAAGGTTGGTGGTACCAGTGGTAGCAGCAAGGTTGGTGGTACCAGTGGTAGCAGCAAGGTTGGTGGTACCAGTGGTAGCAGCAAGGTTGGTGGTACCAGTGGTAGCAGCAGGGGTGGTGGTACCAGTGGTAGAGGCAGGGGTGGTGGTACCAGTGGCAGCAGCAGGGGTGTTGGTGCCAGTGGTAGCAGCAAGGTTGATGGTACCAGTGGTAGCAGCAAGGTTGGTGGTACCAGTGGTAGCAGCAAGGTTGATGGTACCAGTGGTAGCAGCAAGGTTGGTGGTACCAGTGGTAGCAGCAAGGTTGGTGGTACCAGTGGTAGCAGCAAGGTTGGTGGTACCAGTGGTAGCAGCAAGGTTGGTGGTACCAGTGGTAGCAGCAAGGTTGGTGGTACCAGTGGTAGCAGCAAGGTTGGTGGTACCAGTGGTAGCAGCAAGGTTGGTGGTACCAGTGGTAGCAGCAAGGTTGGTGGTACCAGTGGTAGCAGCAAGGTTGGTGGTACCAGTGGTAGCAGCAAGGTTGGTGGTACCAGTGGTAGCAGCAAGGTTGGTGGTACCAGTGGTAGCAGCAAGGTTGGTGGTACCAGTGGTAGCAGCAAGGTTGGTGGTACCAGTGGTAGCAGCAAGGTTGGTGGTACCAGTGGTAGCAGCAAGGTTGGTGGTACCAGTGGTAGCAGCAAGGTTGGTGGTACCAGTGGTAGCAGCAAGGTTGGTGGTACCAGTGGTAGCAGCAAGGTTGGTGGTACCAGTGGTAGCAGCAAGGTTGGTGGTACTAGTGGTAGCAGCAGGGGTGGTGGCGGGGGTGTCAGGTTTCTACCCTGGGAAGATAGTGTTATCAAGCAGTGTTGAAGGAGTCACCTGGTGTTTCCAAACATTAACTCCTGCAACACTGGTGACTGAGTGTGTGACAAAACAACCATGTCAGAATATTAAAGATGTAAGACCTTTAAGAGGATATTAAGGCGCCATGATGCTGGGGAAGGGAGGGGCTCTTGATCCACAGAACTGAAGCTATTCTCCCCCTTATCAAACGTAATTACCTCTTATTTTCCAGGTAATATAAATTATACATTTAGCGCTTCCCCCATAAATGTAATATATATATATATATATATATATATATATATATATATATATATATATATATATATATATATATATATATATATGAGCGTTTTAAATTGAAATGGATGAACTTAGAGAAATTTATTCCTGGTAAATCCAAGTGGTGTTGCAACCACAGAAACAAGATTACATAGAGATACCCGGAATTTAATTGCTGAATACCATATTAGTGAATTTATATGTTTTTTTTAATACAGACATCACAAGCATAAGGGAACCCAGACGGGTTTAGCATTTGCTTTTTAATAGATAAAAATGGTGCGCAAAATAGAGAAAATTAAAAGAAATGGTGAATAAATTAATTTAAAACGGATGTGTTTTGAAACATTTTGAGAGATTAATTGGGGAATTAAAGAAAATCTTCACGAGAGAGATATTGAGAGAGAAATAGAGAGAGATAGAGAAATAGGGGAAGGGTTAGGGATCCTTAACCTTGTCAAACCCGGTGTAAAAGACAGAGAGAGAGAGAGAGAGAGAGACGGGATATTCCGAATCAACGAAGATCTGAAGTAAAAGGTGTATGGTTACCTTGTATACTGACTACATTTTATACTGCTGCTTCTGGTGCCTGGCTTCACTCCACTTTGTCTCTTGTGGCACTACCACTACCCCCACCTACCACCTCCTACTACTACTACTACTACTACTACTTGCACTACCAGCAGTATCTTTGCCACTACCTTCACTTCTCTCTTCCTCTCTTGTCCCGCCCGCTTGTTCTCCTTACGACTATATTCTGGCTCCCTTTCTTGTGTTAGTGTGTGACTACTTAATGGTCCAAGTCAGACCGAAACCTCGTCATGTGTTTCTCCTATGTGCAGGGTATTTGTGTACAATGACATTGTTTTGCTCTGTGTAGAGCTACGTCAAGTCGTGACTTGTAATAATATTGGTAGAATTACCGATAATATGTTGGGTATCATGACACAGGTGCAACTAATGTCAAATTATACTGTGGCAACGTTTCGCTCTCCAGGAGCTTTGTCAAGCCGTAACGGCTTTGATAGTGTTGCGAATTAACTTGTTTTGCAAATTTTACAGCAAAACTAATGTATCAACCTCCAAAATCTGTTAAAATTAACGTGATATTTAAATTAATTCTACCTAATTTATCATTGGCCAACTTAACTTTAATAATAATTGGCATCAGTGAAATATGTAAATTTCGTTGTGACATGACAGTGGTCCAGGAGGGACCTAAACATCGTCAGGGACCGAAACATCGTCAGAGACCTAAACGTCGTCAGGGACCGAAACATCGTCAGGGACCGAAACATCATCAGGGACCGAAACATCGTCAGGGACCGAAACGTCGTCATAAATTTTCCTCTCCTAATTTCGGGTTTCTGGTGAATTGTACCATTTTTTTTTCATCAGTTGCGTGATCAGACTAATTTCTGTCGAGCTATTTTAACAATGAATTTCCACTCTGTTGGTCTGGCCAAACGATCGTTGCTGAATCATCGAAGTCTAGTAACTCCGGTTAGAAGGCAGGACACGCGCTTCATAATGTTCATTTGATGACCTAAGGCAGTTGATGATAAGCAATTATCATTCTAGATACCTGGGTAGCGAGTTCCATTGATTGAATATATGACATTGTTCGTCGATCGCAGTGCCATGGCTTCCGACCGAGGAAAGTAGACGCCAGCATAAAATAATGCATTTTTCGGTACGTACGACGGATTATTAATGAAAGTAAGATACCAGATATATTAAGCAAATTTCGTAAGTTTGTAACAAATAAGTGAACTGTAGATATAAATCCAAATGTATTCCTGTTAACTCTTTTGGGGCCTAGTTCTTAGGCCTTTCCTGTACCCATATGCTCTTGCGCTACCGTCCACAGAATGGATATAGGGCACACAATAAACTAGTCACTTAGGTTGCAAAATCTACGACAACCCACTGCTTCATACGCTTTTTCGTATGCAGGAGAAACTTGCGGTTACCCAACAACTTTTCATGGATCCATTTCAGAGCTTGCCAGGCTTTGAGGTGTAAGATATTGTAGGCTTCAGAGTCTGCATCCTGCCCGACCTTGCCAATTTAGGACCCCACATAGATGCCCTCCTTCAATTTCGCGGATCTGATGTTTGTAAATCTCTCAACGAGGTATTGAAAACCCCCTCAAACTCGTCTTAACTATCGCTTTCACAGAATTTATTAAACTGAGTTTAGTGTGGAAAAGTGGAAGGAAAATATTCTTTGAATCAGCTGAAGCAACACACATCTCCTTTGGTACAGTCACGCAATCCATCTGAGGAAGCGCTTCACACAACACACGTCACCCACGTCTTATCTTGGTTGTCTAGTGGACAACAGAAAAGTGTTATTTCCGATGGGCTGTCTTTGATATATACCGTTGACCTTATTTGCTATCGAGCCACGTTGTTGTGGTTTATTTACTAACGAGCTTTACCTGTGGTTTATTTACTAACGAGCTTTACCTGTGGTTTATTTACTAACGAGCTTTACCTGTAGTTTATTTACCAACGAGCAGCGTACGTAATAGAATGTGTCATGGTCATTTTTTACACGTTGGAATCATGATGGATGGGCTTTGGAAATCACATGAAATCATCTGGAAACTGTTAATTGAATATAAAACACTAAAACAAACATTTGACAAAAACTATAAAATGAATAAAAAACAGTATCACATATTTTGATCTGCACATTTCCCATTACATCAGACTATCAGCACGCTGCATACTATCAGCACGCTGCATACTATCAGCACGCTGCATACTATCAGCACGCTGCATACTAACAGCACGCTGCATACTATCAGCACGTTGCATACTATCAGCACGCTGCATGCTATCAGCACGTTGCATACTATCAGCACGCTGCATACTATCAGGGTGCTGCATACTATCAGCACGCTGCATACTATCAGGGCGCTGCATACCATCAGCACGCTGCATACTATCAGAGCGCTGCATACTATCAGCACGCTGCATACTATCAGGGCGCTGCATACCATCAGCACGCTGCATACTATCAGCACGCTGCATACTATCAGCACGTTGCATACTATCAGCACGCTGCATACTATCAGCACGCTGCATACTATCAGGGCGCTGCATACTATCAGCACGCTGCATACTATCAGCACGCTGCATACTATCAGGATGCTGCATACTATCATCACGCTCATGCTATCAGAACGCTGCATACTATCAGCACGCTGCATACTATCAGCACGCTGCGTACTATCAGGGCGCTGCATACTATCACCACGCTGCATACTATCAGCACGCTGCATACTATCAGTACGCTGCATACTATCAGCACGCTCATACTATCAGCACGCTGCATACTATCAGCACGCTGCATACTATCAGCACGCTGCATACTATCAGCACGCTGCATACTATCAGTACGCTGCATACTATCAGCATGCTCATACTATCAGAACGCTGCATACTATCAGCACGCTGCATACTATCAGAACGCTACATATTATCAGGACGCTGCATACTATCAGGACGCTGCATACTATCAGGACGCTGCATACTATCAGCACGCTGCATACTATCAGCACGCTGCATACTATCAGCACGCTGCATACTATCAATACGCTGCATACTATCAGCACGCTGCATACTATCAGCACACTGCATACTATCAGCATGCTGCGCTGCATACTATCAGCACGCTTCATACTATCAGTACGCTTCATACTATCAGCACGCTGCATACTATCAGCACGCTGCATACTATCAATACGCTGCATACTATCAGCACGCTGCATACTATCAGCACACTGCATACTATCAGCATGCTGCGCTGCATACTATCAGCACGCTTCATACTATCAGTACGCTTCAAACTATCAGCACGCTGCATACTATCAGCACGCTTCATACTATCAGCACGCTCATACTATCAGCACGCTGCATACTATCAGCACGCTGCATACTATCAGCACGCTCATACTATCAGCACACTGCATACTATCAGCACGCTGCATACTATCAGCACGCTGCATACTATCAGCACGCTGCATACTATCAGCACGCTGCATACTATCAGCACGCTCATACTATCAGCACACTGCATACTATCAGCACGCTGCATACTATCAGGACGCTGCATACTATCAGCACGCTGCATACTATCAGCACGCTGCATACTATCAGCACGCTGCATACTATCAGGACGCTGCATACTATCAGCACGCTGCATACTATCAGCACGCTGCATACTATCAATACGCTGCATACTATCAGCACGCTGCATACTATCAGCACACTGCATACTATCAGCATGCTGCGCTGCATACTATCAGCACGCTTCATACTATCAGTACGCTTCATACTATCAGCACGCTGCATACTATCAGCACGCTTCATACTATCAGCACGCTCATACTATCAGCACGCTGCATACTATCAGCACGCTGCATACTATCAGCACGCTCATACTATCAGCACACTGCATACTATCAGCACGCTGCATACTATCAGCACGCTGCATACTATCAGCACGCTGCATACTATCAGCACGCTGCATACTATCAGCACGCTCATACTATCAGCACACTGCATACTATCAGCACGCTGCATACTATCAGGACGCTGCATACTATCAGCACGCTGCATACTATCAGCACGCTGCATACTATCAGCACGCTGCATACTATCAGGACGCTGCATACTATCAGCACGCTGCATACTATCAGCACGCTGCATACTATCAGCACGCTTCATACAATCAGCACGCTTCATACTATCAGCACGCTGCATACTATCAGGACGCTGCATACTATCAGCACGCTGCATACTGTCAGGACGCTGCATACTATCATCACGCTGCATACTATCATCACGCTGCATACTATCAGGACGCTGCATACTATCAGCACGCTGCATACTATCAGCACGCTGCATACTATCAGGACGCTGCATACCATCAGCACGCTGCATACTGTCAGGACGCTGCATACTATCAGCACGCTGCATACTATCAGCACGTTGCATACTATCAGGACGCTGCATACTATCAGGACGCTGCATGCTATCAGCACGCTGCATACTGTCAGGACGCTGCATACTATCAGCACGCTGCATACTATCAGCACGCTGCATACTGTCAGGACGCTGCATACTATCAGCACGCTGCATACTATCAGCACGCTGCATACTATCAGCACGCTGCATACTATCAGGACGCTGCATACTATCAGCACGCTGCATACTATCAGCACGCTGCATACTATCAGCACGCTGCATACTATCAGGACGCTGCATACTATCAGGACGCTGCATACTATCAGCACGCTGCATACTATCAGCACGCTTCATACAATCAGCACGCTTCATACTATCAGCACGCTGCATACTATCAGGACGCTGCATACTATCAGCACGCTGCATACTGTCAGGACGCTGCAATCTATCATCACGCTGCATACTATCATCACGCTGCATACTATCAGGACGCTGCATACTATCAGCACGCTGCATACTATCAGCACGCTGCATACTATCAGGACGCTGCATACCATCAGCACGCTGCATACTGTCAGGACGCTGCATACTATCAGCACGCTGCATACTATCAGCACGTTGCATACTATCAGGACGCTGCATACTATCAGGACGCTGCATGCTATCAGCACGCTGCATACTGTCAGGACGCTGCATACTATCAGCACGCTGCATACTATCAGCACGCTGCATACTGTCAGGACGCTGCATACTATCAGCACGCTGCATACTATCAGCACGCTGCATACTATCAGCACGCTGCATACTATCAGGACGCTGCATACCATCAGCACGCTGCATACCATCAGCACGCTGCATACCATCAGCATGCTGCATACCATCAGCACGCTTCATACCCTCAGCACGCTGCATACTATCAGCACGCTGCATACTATCAGCACGCTGCATACTATCAGCACGCTGCATACTATCAGGACGCCTCATACTATCAGGACGCTTCATACTATCAGGACGCTTCATGCTATCAGGACGCTTCATACTATCAGGACGCTTCATACTATCAGGACGTTTTACGCTATGAGGACGCTTCACACTATCAGGACGCTTCACACTATCAGGACGCTTCACACTATCAGGACGCTTCATGCTATCAGGACGCTTCATACTATCAGGACGCTTCATACTATCAGGACGCTTCATACTATCAGGACGCTTCATACTATCAGGACGCTTCATGCTATCAGGACGCTTCATACTATCAGGACGCTTCATACTATGAGGGCGCTTCATGCTATCAGGACGCTTCATGCTATCAGGATGCTTCATACTATCAGGACGCTTCATACTATCAGGACGCTTCATACTATCAGGACGCTTCATACTATCAAGACGCTTCATGTTATCAGGACGCTCCATGCTATCAGGACGCTTCATACTATGAGGACGCTTCATGCTATCAGGACGCTTCATACTATCAGGACGCTTCATACTATCAGGACGCTTCATACTATCAGGACGCTTCATACTGATACCACATCAGTTTGCAAAGTCATTCCCTGTGATCGTAGTTGTTTGTACCTCCTCCTGCTATCTGCAACATTGCAAGCTCCTGATATGTTTATTGGAACACGAAACTCCTAGAGCTATCATTCAACGTATATCATTCAACTGTTGACTGCCTCCAAGTGAGTCGCCTACCCTGGCAAACTCTGTTGACACCGAGCTCTGAGGTGGGTACCTCAGCATCACAAGTGGCTTATAGGACAGATTTTCACAAATGATTGATGTTACAAGAAACTCGCCTGCATGCACGTATGAAGGACTAACTTACTTGGTGTTGCAGCATATATCCTGATCTTCAACTTCCCTAAGCTTAGCCTTAGCCCCTTTGGACTTCCCCTCAGAAACCACGTGCAACCGGGAGCCTTAATTCCTCCAATATTCAATCGTTATTAGTGTCCTGCCTGCACCTCAGAAATTCCTATATCCAAGAGGGTATGTATCCCCTAGTACAACTATGCAGACACGGACACTAGCTTCCAGACTGCCTTGAGACACTGGTACTTACTGGGCATGCTCTGCCTGTTGCACACCGGGCCCCCAGATAAAACTCACTCACGGTCTCCACAGACACTGGCCAGAAATCTACGAGATAAAGTGGAGGTCTTGTCTTACTGTATGGGCCTGACGGAGGTCATCTACGGTACATCGAGGTGCCTCTACCAGATTTCCCCAGGTCTCAAATGTGAAGACACGCGGGGGGCGCCGTCTGCTGATCACGGCACGTCTTGTCCAGTTGGTGTCTGTCTTAAGAAGAACGAGCTGGTCTCTCTTCCATACCCTCGTCTCTTCGTTCAAACTAGGGCTGCCAGTTCTCCCTAGCTAACTTATCCTAGTGTTTGCCTACATTATCGGCCTATTACTACCTATGTTAAGGTCTTAGGTCTACATTATTATTATCTACAGTTGCCTTAGTAAACCTAATATTAATATACTAACAGTAAAACTACCTAGAGCTATCATTCAACTGTTGGCAACTGTTGGCAAATGCCAACAACAGGACACCCGACACCTCGAAAATCAGAGCCCAAATTAGCAAAAAAATAGAAGAGGGTAATACTATTGGAGCTTTGAGACTTACAACCAGTGAGGATACCATCGCTCCCAAGGACGTCAGCACGGCGCAAGCTCTGAAGGACAAACATCCACCCAGGGCTCCCAGTACCAACATTGACCCCCCTGACATTGCAGCAGGCGAAGAACATCTAACCTTACAGGATGCTGATGTGTATAAAGCTGCTATGTCATTTCCACAGGGTTCAGCAGGAGGTTTCACCGGTTTAAGGCCTCAACACTTAAAACAAATACTCAATCCAGCACTTGGTGAGGTTTCAGAGAGGCTGCTGTCTGAACTCACCAAATTTTCCAACCTGTGCCTGGCTGGCAGTGTCCCAGAGGCCATCAGACCCTTTTTCTTTGGTGCCTCATTGTGTGTCCTCCGGAAAAAGGATGGTAGAATCAGGCCCATTACAGTGGATAACACCCTCGGCACCTAGTCGCCAAGGCTGCAGTAAGAAGGGTGAGTCAAGAGGCTGCTGCAATGCTGAAACCAACTCAGCTCGGTTTCGGCGTTCAACAGGGCTGTGAAGCAGCTGCCCATGCAGCACGAGTATATATCAAAAACATGTCCTATGAAAAAGCCTTGGTCAGATTGGACTTTGCTAATGCTTTCAACTCAGTCAGAAGGGATGCTGCTCTCCAAGCAGTTTATAGAAACTTCCCTTCCCTTTATCCCTTCATAGAATCGTGTTATAGTGTGACTTCCAAACTATTGTTTGGGGACCATGAAATTGACTCGTGTGAGGGCGTGCAACAGGGGGACCCTCTCGCCCCCTTTCTGTTTTGTTTGGTCATCAAGGAAGTCACGGAGGCACTCTCCAGCGAGCTCAATATCTGGTTCCTGGACGACGGTACCCTGGCTGGCACAACAGAATCTCTCCTAGAGGACATCAGTAAAATTAAAGACATGGGAGAAAGCCTGGGCCTTTCTTTAAACCCCACCAAATGTGAAATAGTTTCTACCAATCAGCAGATGATCCAGAATATTAATGCCGTTTTACCAGGAGCACGAGCCATTGATCCAGCCAATAGCACTCTCCTCGGTGTTCCTCTTGGGTCCAATGCCATCGATCTGATCCTAGGAAAAAAAGTCTCAGACCTCCGGACGATGGAAAGCAGGATGAAAGACATTGACACACACGATGCGTTCTACCTACTCACCAGGTGCCTGTCAATCCCAAAACTTACCTATTTTCTGAGATGCTTCCCAGCCTTCAGCAGTCCAAAACTCAAGGAATATGACTCTCTCCTGAAGGCCATGCTAGAGAGTGTATTGAATCTTTCCCTTGACGATGGACAGTGGTTGCAAGCCTCACTTCCGGTCAGGCTTGGAGGGCTAGGAGTACGCAGATCCTCCATGATCGCTCTACCAGCTTTCCTATCCTCTTCCATTGCATCAAATGAGTTGATAAGACAAATTCTTCCTGACACACTCAGTGACTCAGCAGGAATAGAAGACCCTAGCTATGCCAGTGCCATCACTGAATGGGAGACTCTTGCTGCTCCAGCACCAAACCCTAGTGCAGCACTGGCTCACAGTCAAGCTGGGATGGCCCAATTGCTGAAAAGGTGCTTGCTAACATGCTCAGGGCTGCAACATCAGATAGGGAGATTGCCCGTCTCCAGGCTGTGAGTGCACCTCACTCCGGGGACTTCCTCCAAACAGTTCCCATATCGGCAATGGGAACGCGACTCGACCCTAAGACCCTCCGTATTGCAGTGGCTCTGCGCCTTGCTGCCCCAATTCACACAGAATATATGTGTATTTGCGGCGATGTGCAAGCAGACCAATACGGTCTACATGGTCTTAACTGTTCCAAAACCAAGGGCTGGCATGCAAGACACAATGAGGTCAACGACATCATTAAGAGAACCCTTGCTACAGCTGGATGCCCTGCCTAGAGGGAGCCACGATCGCTTGCAGCAAACAATACCCACAACCCAGCAAACCGCCCCGACGGGATCACCATCTATCCTTGGAAGAATGGCAAGCTCTTAGCATGGGACTATACCTGTGTGTCCACACTGGCTGACACCTATATCCATCACAGTGTGGGGCGACAGGGAGGAGCTGTTGACCACAGGGAGGAGTACAAGATCAGCAAGTACAGGGACATTAGCCAACAGTATCAATTTGTCCCAGTGGGATCAGAGACCTTGGGATCATGGGGAAAAAATGCCACACGTTTCCTTAAAGAATTGGGTTCCAGACTCATCGACACCACCAGGGACCCAAGGGCAGCCACTTTCATGTTCCAGCGCCTCAGCGTCGCCATCCAGAGGGGAAATGCTTGCTGCATACTTGGCTCACGTCCAGCCTCGGAGGAGCTGGAGGAAATTCATGATCTTTGATACATTGTGCCATTGTATTCATGTTTATGTTTTTTTCTGTATATGTATTTTGTTTATTAATAAATGTTCACATAGAATAAATATATATATATATATATATATATATATATATATATATATATATATATATATATATATATATATATAACTAAAAATTATACTTGTTATTAAGAGATTTTAGTAGACTGGGAATGTAATGGAATGGATCAGTGAGCGGATGTTATATTTCTCTCTCATTCAAACTGACAGTTGGAAAATATATCTTTTTATGTGATCCCAGAATAACGAAATGACGAAAAGAAAATGTATGGAAAAATATTTCTATATTTTTGTGTTTTGTTTGAACCTTTCACGTCAGATTTTTTTTATAGACATTTTTACACCTTGTTACATGTCATATTTGGATTTTTAGGGAAAAATATTATATACTTCTCTCTCTCTCTCTCTCTCTCTCTCTCTCTCTCTCTCTCTCTCTCTCTCTCTCTCCCTCCCTCTCTCACTTTCCATTTCTCTTTCCTGTGATCGTATTGCCCCATTAATCACAAGGTATTGAAAAATAGGCAATAAATTGCCCGGCTAAGAATCTTCCTCAAAGTTTTTACTTGCGTTTTTTTTTTAATAATAAAATTTATACCATCCTAAATTTATGTTTAAGACTAGTAACGTCAAAACGGAGGCTGGAGACAGGTAATTCATCCTTCTTAAAACTAGTATACCCTAGTACTTAAATGTACACACATACATCTCGGTATACTTCGCAATATACTTCATGGTATACTTGCTGGCATACTTCCTGGTATACTTCCTATTATACTTGCTGGTATACTTCCTATTATACTTTCTGGTATACTTCCTGCTGTACCCGATCACTGGGCCTTTTACCATCATGTTACTTGTAAACCAACTGTGAAATAGTTATTCCGTTCAGCAGCTGTTTGTTTCAGCAGCTGCCTGGTTCAGCAGCTGCCTGGTTCAGCAGCTGCCTGGTTCACCAGCTGCCTGGTTCACCAGCTGCCTGGTTCAGCAGCTGCCTGGTTCAGCGGTTGCCTGGTTCAGCAGTTGCCTGGTTCAGCAGCTGTCTGGTTCAGCAGCTGCCTGGTTCAGCAGTTGCCTGGTTCAGCAGTTGCCTGGTTCAGCAGTTGCCTGCTGGTTCAGCAGTTGCCTGGTTCAGCAGTTGCTTGGTTCAGCAGCTGCCTGGTTCAGCAGCTGCCTGTTTCAGCAGCTGCCTGGTTCATCAACTGCCTGGTTCAGCAGTTGCCTGGTTCATCAACTGCCTGGTTCAGCAGCTGCCTGGTTCATCAACTGCCTGGTTCAGCAGCTGCCTGGTTCAGCAGCTGCCTGGTTCAGCAGCTGCCTGGTTCAGCAGCTGCCTGGTTCATCAACTGCCTGGTTCATCAACTGCCTGGTTCATCAACTGCCTGGTTCAGCAGCTGCCTGGTTCTTGTACCGCCTTGCTGCTTCTCTACTGATTGGACTGACATCTGGTTTCGACAACTTATGGTAGCTACACAATTTTCAGAGCAGGTCATCATTCTGAAGACGTTTCGCTCAGTAATGATTCATTACTATCGAGCGAAACATCGTCGGGGTAAAGACGTTCTCTGCCAACTCTTGGCCATCTCTTTCCTCTTACTGTGTATTGACTCCCTTCTCTTGTGTATATAGTTCTCTCTTCCTGGGAGAATGAGTTGATGGTCCTTACCTCTTTCCTCTTTCTTCTCTTTCTTTTGTTCGTCTTTCGTCTTTGTTCTCTGCTCTCTGCTCTCTGCTCTCTGCTCTCTCTGCCGCTTCTTCCCAGAATTATTGAGGATTATAGATTAGCGCACTTATTATCTTTGTTCCTTCATTCTCCCTACTGTGTCCACTATGAGCAAAGGAATCTTTTATTTTTTATTTCCCTCTTTCTCGTCTCCCTCTATCTCCCTTTCTTGTCTCCCTTTTCTAATGTTCTTCCTCGCTTTCTTCTGTCTTTTCCTTCTCATTTATGATACTCTCCTCGCTTTCCTTATCTCAGTTACTTCTATTCCTTCCCATCTTTATCTCCCTCTTCCTCATTTCCCTTTCCCTCCTCTTTTCCCTGCCTCTCTTTCCTCTCTTCATTCGCTCCTTCCTCTCCCCTACCTCTCACTCTCTCCTCTCTCTTCCTCTTCTTCGTTTCCTTCTTCCTCCTCTCCCTCTCTTCATCCTCTCCTTCTGTTCCTCTTCTCCCTCTCCATCCTCTCCCTCTCGCTTCTACATTGTCTTCTTATTGTTCATTTTTATCACGTTCCCCTCCTCC